>NC_080540.1:202511778-202614278 GCF_028640845.1 Ahaetulla prasina | reverse complement strand
GTGTGATCGCAGCTGTTTCTTCCTTTTAACTGCTAGTGGGGGTTTGAACTGATTGGTTGGGAGCTTGGCTGTGTTCTGATTGGGTGGAGGTGTGTTCTGATTGGATGGTGGGGTTGGCTGTGCTCTGATTGGATGGGGGTGTGTTGCAGGGGGATTTGAGTTGGTGAGCTGCATTGCTGTTGTTTGGCTTCGCGTTCGTGGTCGTGCCATTTGGAAACCCGCCCTTATCGACAAACAAATCCCTAACATGAAGAATGATGCAAGACCCACACTCACGAGTGCCACACAGTATGTCACCACCACACATCCATGCGGAAAGCAGACTCAAACCCACACCGATGATGGAGCACGACCACGGACCAGAAGCCAGACCACAGCTGCATCATTAGCCATTTCAAACCCCTCCAATCCATACATGCAGCAGACTGACACCCACCATGAAGATGTAGCACGACCATGAAAGCGAAGCCAAGCATAGACTAACCTGAGCACAACCAAGCCCCCCCAAACAGAACACACCCCCATCCAATCAGAGCACAGCCAACCCCACCATCCAATTAGAGAACAGCCAACCCTACCATCCAATCAGAACACACCTCCACCCAATCAGAACACAGCCAAGCTCCCAACCAATCAGTTCAAACCCTCACTAGCAGTTAAAAAGAAGAAACAGCTGTGATCACACATTGCTCCTAGAAGCACAAAGCTGTAAACACCAGCCTGAAGATGACGAATGAGACTTCATCGAAACGTCGCCAAGACACTTCCAATTTTACGCGGGAGAAAACCCAAATAACCAACTACATACAAACACCTGCAAAAACCTCAGAAAACATATATAAATTATATAGATTGTATATAATAATATATAATATATATAATATACAGTTTATAATATATAAATTATAATTAGATAATATAATTTATAGCAGTATTTGTCATGATCGAAAAAAACAATGCAAAGCAATGAGGCAAATTAAAGAGTATACAGAACACGCAGAAGAAAAAGGCGGGAAAAAAGGGAAACTGTCCCTTCATACTTATGGCAACCAACCATAGCATATATTGCCTAATGCAGTGATTCCCAAACTGTGAGCCGCGGCTCCCCAGGGAGCAGCTATCGAAGGGCGCATGAATATCTGCGCCCGCTGGGTCCGGCGCTGATGCGCCATTTCTGGGGCGTCTGGTGCGCATGCGCAGTTGCAGGTCGGATTTCCGGGGGAGCCGCGGGCGAAAAAGATTGGGAACCTCTGGCCTAATGCATGAGTCAGCACTCTCTAACTAATTAACTACAACTGTGTGTTCTAGCTTATTGGACACTACTATTCTAGCTGCTAAACCCAATATCCTAGCAAGAGCCCATACATACATTTATTAACTACAGTCTCATCCTTGAGACATGCACTTCGAATTAAAATATATTTCAGTCCCCAAATTCATGGATATTTTCACAAAAGAAGCCTATAAGCTTTGTTATATCAATGGGATGTGTAGAGCAAACTGGGAATCGTTTTGTTGCTGCTAATCTTGAACAACTGGAAGTCATAAATCCTTGCTGAGTTCTTTGGAAATCATCCAAAGATATAAAAACACTGAAGTCCTTCCAGCTCTGAATAGGAAACCTGGCTCTGTGGCACAAACAGCTTGTGTACAACACAGTCCCATTTGCAATTACATTTAAATGTGTAGGCTTCAGCACCCAGGATTCCCCAGACATCATGCAACATGTTAAAGCTGAGAAACACGGTTTTAAATTAAATTAGTTGTTCTCTTTGTTATTCTTTTTCTTTTTCTTCAGAATTTATGTATGTTATTTTTGTTCACTTTAAAAAGTCCCCCCCGGCAATGTATTAAAATGTATATTCTAATACCCTAGAGCAGGGGTCTCCAACTTTGGTCCCTTTAAAACTTGTGGACTTCAACTCCCAGAGTTCCTCAGCCAGCTGGCTGAGGGACTCTGGGAGTTGAAGTCCACAAGTCTTAAAGGGACCAAGGTTGGAGACCCCTGTCCTAGAGAGCTGCTGCCAGTCATGTACCCTGTTTTTTTCTCAGCTGGGAATGGACCAATTGGATAAAGCTTATGCAAGCTGAAATTCCACCTAGAAGAAGAGTACAAAACCAGAAAAGGTTGCTGCAGATAAACATTATATTATATTAGATTGATCTCTGGTCTGAGGTATCAGGCACCTTCTTAAAGTCACCCAGATGCCACATTTCATACCAGAAATCAATACTTTTCTCTCAGGTTTCCCCACCTCTTAACTTACCACTCTTTTCACTGCCTAAAGATCCTATTGCCGTTCTCTTTCCCATCCTTTTCTTTGACAGCCTCCTTTGTACGGTCTTGGCAGCCTCACTGTTTTTGACATGTCTACAGAGCATGGAGCATATTTAACCCTGATTTTAATGACATCAGCTGCCTGAGCAAATGATCTGTTTGTGTGTCATCAGAGTGCTGTAAGAACACAACAGCTGATCTTAGTTGATACATTATGGTCACTATCCTAATCAACCTTTTGATCCAATGTTGAAGATTGGAAATGATATGAATCTATGAAATGGGCCACAGTGTTTTTAGGTAATCTGCAATTGCTATCTATTTGAGTTTATGCACCAACATATTATACTGCAGACTATTTTTGTCCTAGGGGGTCTAAATTTTTGCATTCATTCTGGATAAACTCATACTTTCTCTATACTAATACTTCACTACCAACTGCTGTCATACACAAATTCTTGGTTTCTTTGACACCTGATGCCCAGACCGCTACTGAAAACATTAAATTAAATATAGCATATTGCAGCATTTCTCCACAAGGAATGCCATCATTTATTTATTTTCCCCTTAGAAATTTATCCATTAGAATCTGTAAGTGGCACCTTACCAGACTTATAATGTTTGGATTTATGCTCACCTTTTGTGTTTTTCAGCAGCAATATCCCATGTGACATCATCTGTATCAGATTGCTTGCTGAATTTCCAATATAATATGCACTGCCTTGTCCTTGCCAAGGGAAAAGAAACACACATTTTAAAAAACTACCATGTTGTTTAAAATATGCATTTCAGTACAAAAATGTTATCTCAAAAGCTAATTAAGACCACTTAGTTGCAAAGGGTAAATGCAAAGGGTAAAAGACACAGACAAAACGAGGCTATTAAGGGAAGTGACGGAAAATATCTAAGGGTGTAATTATAAGAAATAAATTGGATATACCTCTAATGCTCAATCAGGATAGGAATATTTCAATCCTGAAATAGGATGTCATGTGTTACAAACTCATCCAAAGAGTTGTTGTATCCTCAAATAGTCAAATAAGCATGTAATACTTTAGCCTATCCCTAAAATTTCTTGTAGACGCTAGTGCACGAGGTGTCCAATTTTGGCAACCTTAAGACTTGTGTATTTCAATTCCCAGAATTCCACAGACAACCATCTCCATTCTGGGAGTTGAAGTCCGCAAGTCTTAAAATGGTCAAGGTTGGGTATCCCTGCTCTAATGAGTCCTATAATGTGTTGTAAATGTTGTACCTTGATGAACGTATCTTTTCTTTTATGTACACTGAGAGCATACGCACCAAGACAAATTCCTTGTGTGTCCAATCACACTTGGCCAATACAAATTCTATTCTATTCTATTCTATTCTATTCTATTCTATTCTATTCTATTCTATTCTATTCTATTCTATTCTAAAGAACACTTAGATTGGAGTGGCATGGAGTGGCATGAAAGTCTAGATATGATGGATTTAAATACTGGAACAAGTTTTGATTTCATTCTGAGTCCTATTTCATGTGGCTCTTAGAGAAGAACCAAAGTGGCTTGTAATAAGAGCCCCCAATGGCATAAAAACAATTATATTTTCCAAAGGATTCCTTCAAATGAACTAGGACAGGGGTCTCCAATCTTGGCAACTTTAAGACTTGTGGACTTCGGAACTCTGAGAGTTGAAGTCCACAAGTCTTAAAGTTGCCAAGGTTGGAGACCCCTGAACTAGGAAGCTGTTCTTCCACACCTGGAGGAAAATCATGCTTTCAGAAATATCAGATGATTTAGCCCTCTAAGATTCTACATTTCAGTAACTGTAGATTTGAAAAAGAATTAAAATATCCATATGTATCCCAGAATTCTGTAGGATGTTGATTTATATCCCCTTCCACCTGCACCATTTTAATCTTAAACCAGTAGCACTGCATCAGGAGTAGGCAGTCCAATATGCTTTGGAGATTTCAATTCTTATCTGTCCAAATCATCACAGTCAATGCTTGGGGAGTTATCCAAAATATACAGAGTGCCTCAGGATGAGTATCCTCTACTGTATCATCTAACAGTCTTTCTGATCTACCAGAATGCAGGTGTGCAGAAAGCCTAGGTTATATTTAAGATCATTGAGCAAAATAAGAAAAAGAAGGAGAGAGACAAGTTTCAAAACGATAAAGGAACCGGTAGGAACCATTGGTAAAGTAATAGAGGTTTTTTTTTCTTACTGCAGTAACTCTTCTTTAAGCCTTTAAGAATTTTTACTAGGACAAGCAAGTGGTTTGATCATTTTATTGAAGTTCTCTATTTTAGTATGGTTTTAAGGCATTTATGTATATGATTGCTATGCCCACTTTCTCCTTTTCCTTCTCCTCCTTTGTCCTCTCTTGCGAAAGCCAGACAAAAATGTTTCATTCAGCAGATATAAAGAAATACATCTTGATTGGGAACTCTGAAGGTGCCCTCCAGACAGTTGTTAGTAAAGCTGAAGGAACTTCTCTTCTGAAGTTCTGCAGGGAGGAAAGGAGATGCCACCGGCTTTTATCTCTCCTGATGTGACTCAGCTTATCTCTCCCAAACACTTGAAAGATAGGGGAGATTTAGCTGCATGAATTGTAAAGACATATCTTAAACAGAAGGAAAACATTTAAAATCAAAATAAAATAATCTTGTAGGGGCTTCACTGTCGCCTGGGGAAAGTATCCCAGATGCTTCTGTCATAGAAATGTATTGTATTCCCTTAACATCTTATATGGACTCCAGAAGCATCAGCCTGATATGTTAAAGTTTATTGTAATGAAAGTATATGTTTCAATACAGCTGCACATTAATGCAGCTCGTTTGCTTTTAGTTTAGCATGTTCTCTGCACCCAACCACTGAAAAACTTATTTGGAAACTTATTTGAGAGATAGATCCACTTAGAACTAAGGAGAAATTTATTGACAGTGAGAATAACTAATCAGTGGAATGACTTCCCTCCAGAGGTTGTAAGAGGTTGTAGTATCTTCTGCTTGAGCAGGGGGTTGGATTAGAAGACATCCAAGGTTTTCCCAGTATTTTTTCCTCCAAGCGATCAAGATCTTTCCATGAAGATTTCCTGACTGTGCTAGGTTGGCTGGGTTCCCCCAAATAATAATTTCTCCCTTTACCCCACATAGTTTTGAGGCATTAAATCCCACTGGCAATGTTGCAAAACTTCATCCCCAAGGGATGAAGATGTGTCTCCATCCGGAGAGCTGCCCTGCTGCTCGGACCATCCCTGATTAATGGAAAAAGGTGACATGTCAAAGAACATTCATCTAGCTCAGCTTCTCCTTTCTAAGATTGGCCAGTCAAGCCTGCCCATTTTTTGCCCCTGCAAGCCCTCTCTACAGTCCATCAATGATGCCCTATCATGCCCATGGTTTAAGGGGAAGGCCAGAGGCAGAGGAAGTTCTTCTACATTGGTGTCCGTACAACAGAAAAGTAATGAACACTTTTTCTAGAGATTCCGGGAAGAAACGAGAAAGTCAGAAGAGTGGGGAACAATGACTTTCTACCCTACAGTCAATTTCTTGGCAGCTGAGATGGTCACACTTACTCTGAAAAGCTTCCGTATTGCTATAACCAAGCTAGGTGTTGGTATTTCACTGCATGAAGCTGATAGTTGACTCTGTTGGTGGCCTTTGGTCTCTGCCTTTCATGAGGGAAACTATCTGTTCATGAACAACAGAGATACACAAGCACAGAGGAATTTTTTTTTAAAATTTATATCCCGCCCTTCTCCGAAGACTCAGGGTGGCTTACAATGTGTTAAGCAATAGTCTTCATCCATTTGTATATTATATACAAAGTCAACTTAATTGCCCCCAACAATCTGGGTCCTTATTTTACCTATCTTATATAGGATGGAAGGCTGAGTCAACCTTGGGCCTGGTGAACTTGCCGTAATTGCAAGCAGCTGCGTTAATAACAGACAGACTTAGTCCGCTGAGCCACCAAATCATAGAATCCTAGAGTGGAAAAAAAACTTTTAGTCCAAATTTTAATTTTAATGTTTTCATTCTTAATGTTGAATCTTTTGATGTTTTTCCTCTTCCTATGGATTCATATTGCATTTGTATTAATTGATATAACTTATTTATTGCTATATTGGCAGTCATAGGCCATACTCATCCATATTCCATAAAAGGCAAAGTAAAAAAAAGAAAAAAGCCTGTTTCTGGATGATTCAGAGTTCTTCATTTCAGCAGGCTTGACTATTTGTGGGAGAGGATTGTCTTTGGTTGAGGGCAGGGATGAGAAATTTCTCTAGATGTGAAAGTTTAACCTTAGGCTATGCCCCTCTGGAAAGACCCCATGCCAACAAAGGCCAGGAGAACTCCAAGGAGATGGAAGAGCCTTTGGCCTTCAGCAAAATAGTTGGCTGGGGACACTGTTGAATTCCCTTTGCTACACTGGTTTCTAATGAAATTCGGTCAGATTTGGTCAGTATTGCAATCCATGGGTAACCATCTCAGAAATTTGCATCATATAGAAACTGTTAACATAAAAGAAATCGAGTAGAAGATTTTAGCTCCACCTCTCTCAAAGATGTTTCAATATCTCATGTGCTCACTTTCATTCCTGGTTTACGGTCAGGATAATGTAAAACTAAAGTGATGCGCCACCTTCCTTCTCTGGAGGTTTTAGCAAAACCAAGCCATCTGTCTAGTGCCATCTGCTGTTTCTTTAGAAATAAATTGGCCAAGCCACTTGAAAAACAGGTTTCCAACACCTTGCTACTCAGCAGGAGATCCAATGCTGCTTTCACCAGGGTTACTTTTAGAACTAAGTAAAACTGTTTTTCCTGGAATTCCCGCTGTCTTACCTTTGCATCCAATTGTGCTTTGGCTGCATTTTTTTTTTACTAACAGATTATGTCTCTTCCTTTGTCTACTCATTAACTTTGCGTGTTTTGTGTTCCCACCACTTGTTTCCCAGATCTGTAAATCTAGCTTTTTAAAAATGAATTGAAAGAAACACATGGAAATGCAACATTGATCTTGTACTACTGCAGCCATACTAGAGCTTAAATTATGTGCATTCAAGTTACCACTCAAAGGCACAGCAAGAATGTAATGCATGACATCACTGCTGTAGTATTCATGTGGTAGGTTAAGTTTATGCCCTGCCTTTTCTCCAACAGTGCATTAGCTGTAGGGTTTCCCTTCCTTTTATTATAGCAACCTTGAACTAGGTTAAATTCAAAACAATTGGCCTAAAGTCACCCTGTAAGTTTTCATGATGACATATATTACTGTTAATTTTAATGGAAGGGGGGAAAAGGAGAAAGAAATTCTGATAATAATACGAAAGAAAGAAAAACCTTGATGAAAAAGGCACTGAATATTTGCATTCAGTGTTGCATATACTCTATACATTTTAAATTGTAGCGTAAAGGATTTGTGACAATTCAGTTGATGCTAATGGAACAATTCCAAATTGTGAAATAATTGTCAGCTTTTCATTTGAAGCATTGCCCAAGCCTGTGTAAATATCAGGCTTGGGAATGGAAAGCTTAAACATAAATACCATTAAAGACATAGACTTAAACCATTCAAATTCTAAGTCCAGAAAAGATAATGAAAATAATTGTTTCATATCATTTTCTGCTAATTGTTGAACTTGACTAACTGCGAAAAGCCCTGCTGCTATATGTCATGCTGCTAAATCCTATGAATAACTACTTGGAAACAAATCTCATGAAATACATTGGAATTAACTCTGGTGCAAGTGGGCAAAAAAATAAATAAATCATAGTTTTTGAAAAATGCCTCTGGCTTCTGAAATTTCTCCTCTGGTGAGCTAGACACATAGAAAATCAATGATAGATTGATCATTAACAGCCTTCACTAATTGAGAGTCTCTAATGGTCCGTGGGAATGCCCTTGAATATCCTGTCTGAGAAGTCAGGGCAACAGTCAGTCCATAGAAGGAATGGGGGTGTGAAAAGTGTCTCAGAAAGGAGCCCCACCCTTTAGTTCCTTGGAAAGTAAAGGCAAGGAGGGAAGAGATATGGTTTTAGACTTGTAAAATTCTATTACTGTAATCATACAATAAATGTAGTGTCAGTATTCATGGTATTAGTTTCTCATGTGGATCACTTCAAAGGGCTGGCAAAGGCCTCCAGAAGTATTGGATGCAAGAATATGGGAATTAAAGTCCGACACATCTTGCAGGCATTAATCTTTTATGTGAGAATTGGTGCAAGAATGGACAATCATAGGCAAGTGCAGCAAAGTCAGATTATGTCAGAATAGTGGCGTGGGTGATGATCTCATGAAGCAAACCCATCCTTATACCCTTGCATCCCAAATACTTTGGGGTCATTTTTGCATCTTGATGCACGTTTCATCACTTAATTCCTATGGCACATTGTGGGGAGTCTGGAAAAGGAATAGAAAGAAGATTAGGCAAATAGTAGACAGAGGGTGAGTCTGTGGGCAACTTATTTCCTAAATGGAAGCTCAAGCCAAGTGACAAGAAATCTAGGAAGGAGTGTTTCATAACATACATAGTTTAATGGAATCTCCCTATAATGAGTTTGGGAAATTCCTCTTTTATTTTCCAAGATTCTCTATTTACGTCCAGAGTAGTATTTAAAATTTTTTACTGAAATCTGTATTCTGGTTTCCTGGATCTTGCCCAACTGTCTGAGGCTTACTTCCAAGTTGAGGCATTGGCTAGACCTTGAGTGGCAAAGCAATCTCATAAGAGATAAAAACAAACTTTATTTTTAAAGAATATACTGTATAAACTGTAATATTTTTTACTCTTTAAATATTTAAACAGAAACATTCCTTGTTTTCCATTTAAATATTTATTTAAATAAATGCAGAGTTGCACAAATCACAAGAAAACAGTATTTTCCAGAAGAATTATACTTTCCTTCTCCAATGTAATGTTCAGGTAATCCAGAAGATGACACTGATTTGCTACAAAGAAAAAAGAAAGAGAATTTGTTGTAAAAAAGGGTGAAGCAGGATTCCAAATTACATCGAGGAGCAAAAAAATAATAATTGTGTGTGTGTCACACAAGCAA
Source organism: Ahaetulla prasina (assembly GCF_028640845.1). Classification (NCBI taxonomy): domain Eukaryota; kingdom Metazoa; phylum Chordata; class Lepidosauria; order Squamata; family Colubridae; genus Ahaetulla; species Ahaetulla prasina. The sequence goes on along the minus strand of NC_080540.1, from coordinate 202,604,952 downwards.
GAATTAGTTAATTGTATGATATTTTTATGCCAGCTGGTTTTCAGTTTTTTGCTGACAGGCAGAAATTTTTTTAAAATTGAAAAAATTTTTACAAAATTTTTTACCCCCCTTTTCCCCCCTCCCCCCTCCTCCCCCCTCCCTCCAAAACCACTCTCCTCCCCCACCCTCTGACTTCCCAGAACAAACACAAGGTATAGTTCAAAAAACAATCATTCACTAAATTTTCCCTTTCCCAGAACACCCATAAGGTATAGTTCAAAAACAAACATAAGCTAAATTATTCCAAAACAATTATACAAATTTTTCCTCTCTGGCTCTGACTTCCCCCTTACATAACCAAAATCCTTCAAGAAATAACAATTAACATTGATAAAATATATTCAATACAGCAGATTAATCCTAAAGTATTTAAAACCAAATAATGCTTAAAAATCCAATCCAATTCAGAGAATATTTCCCTTGTAACTTCTATAAACCATATAATCAACCCATTTCCCCCCAAATCTTTCTTACATAAAGTCCTTCGAGAGTATTCAATTTACAATTCAGTAAAACACATTGCATAATTTTGATACAGCAAATTACAATCTCTATTCAACTTTAGTCCTTCCTCCTCTGACCATTGCCATTTTTCTTAGTACACAAGCTTAAGAGAAAAGAAAGAAAAAAAAATCCAATATAATTCCAAATATCTAGTCTTTTGTGATATATATCAAACATATAATCAACCCATTTCTTCCAGATCTTTCTTGCATATAGTCTTTCAGGAACGCTAATATTTTTATCTGTTAATATTTCAAAAAAAACTTCTTTCAAGAATAATACTTTTGTCTCTTGCTGGTTTTTTTTTTGATGCATTAGTCTTTGTCTTTCCTTCATTACTCCTTTAAAAAGTCAATCACAATATCTCCTAATGGTTCCTTTTGTCCAGCAATCCACAAATTACTACCATATATTCCATCAATCCGGAAAGAAAACTCTTGTAAAGCATTAGCCCTGTGTATTTTATTGGTTCGGGAAACAACCTCTTGTAACGCAAATTCAAGTGTTTCATCCAAATCTTTTAAAGAAAGCCTCTCTACATCATCTTGTTTATTCACGATCATATCTTCATTTTTATCCACTTTTGCTTGTATCTCCTCCACTCCATTTTCCAAGTACTGATTGGACTGATTAGTTTCCTCCAAACTTTCATCCAAAACATCCCGATTTTTTGTCAATTCATATTTTTGCATAATTACATACATTTTCTCTCTATATTCCTGTATAAAGTCACGAATCCATTCTTCTGAAAGAACCTTCATGGCCAAATTCTTACTGAGAGCTCCCTTCTCAAATACCTAAGCAAACTAAAGTAATCCAGCAGTCCGTTTAGATCCAAATAAAAAAAGAAGAAATTAAAAATAAGCAAAAATCCAGTCTGCTCTGCTTACAGTCCAGCACGATACGATAGAGTCTGCATTCACTTTCGCTTTCTCAGCAACTAACAAGTACCATTTTGTTTCAATGTTGATTGTAAGCGAAAAAAAGTTTTTAAAAAATAGAAGTCAGATTTAATACTTGCAATTTAAATGACTGATCTCTTGTGTTTGTTCCGTCTGCTTATTAAAATCCATAGCAATCATTTGAAGCAGAGATGGTTGCTTTCTTCTCTTTCTGCCGAAGCAGAGACACGCTGGGTCTGGAGCTGCTGCAGAGGGATTTCCAGGGAACTTTCCCCTTCGAGTTCCCCACTTTCAAATCAAGAAAGTGGGGCCTCTAGGGAGTTCTTCCTATCCCTCCTCTGCTCTTTCCTTTCCCCTTTACCCGGGGAAAGTACTTTCAGCCGGCAAACAGCTGATATTCGCTGTTTTCGCCGGCTTTTTACAGAATCCTAGCGCAGGCACCTTTCAGGCGTCCGTCGAAGAGAGCAGAGCCACCGGAAGTCCGACAGGCAGAATTTTTAAGTGACACACAATTTTACTTTGATAATAGCCTATATTTACAAGTTAATTAAAAACATGAAAGTGTTACCTAAAATTTAGCAGTGTTTGATTCTTATGCTTAATTTAATCTGGAACATCTTTCCAAAGCACCCAGCAGTCGGCAGCATTCTGAAAATCCATTTGGCTTTGTACTATTTTTCTATGTTTGAAAGGTCCTAGTGAAAATGTTCATCATCTTTGTCACTGACTACAACAGAATATGTTGTCAGAGAATATGTCCAAATAAGGGTCCAAGAAATGAATTTTCAGTAGTATGTTACATACCATAGCTTGGTATGGCTTCACTCACTAATGTCAGGCACCAAGAATCAGGACCTTTTGTAAGGCTGCAGCACAGAAGATTTACTGAAGCCTATACACAAGAATCTGGTAAATTTTAACCCTAAATTTGATGCCAGATAAGTATCAACAGAATTCAGGAGGTTTTGACAAAACAGATATCAGATTAAGAAATATCAGATTGCCTTTGAATAATTAGAAAGTTATTTTATTTAATGGGGAGGGGGTTGGGAGATGAAAAGCTTTGGATGAGGTTAATTGGATTGGAAGGGAAAATTTTATTCTATGTTTGGTTTATGTATAACAATACCTTGTGATTGACCGGGAAGCCGGGGGGGGGGGAGGGAGGGGGGAAGGGGGTTTTCTGGGAGGGAGGGGGAAAAAAAAGGGGCGAAAATGTCTTTGTTTTTTTAAAAAACTTTTTCAATAAAAAAAAAGAATTCAGGAGGTTTTGGACTTGGAGAGCTTGTGGAAATGCAAAGACTCTAAGCTGATGATGCACTTCACTCCACTCCCCCAGCTCTGTATGTTCTTCTCCTACACTATTTTGCAATAATTTCTTGCTTTATAATTTCCTCAAAATGATTTACACATGCTTTTGAATGATTGCAATGCAATTTTTTCAACCTCACTGAATGTTTCATCAAATTTCTGATCTTTTATCAATTTTCCTATCGATGGACGTAAAAATATTTTTTTGGCGTCACTAATTCTGGGAAATTTATTTCTCAGGTATAGGAGCCCAGTTCCTCTTTCATCCATTGCATTAATTAGCTTTTTCATAAATCCAAATTTGATGTGCAAAAGAGAAAGTAAACTATATTCTTTTTTCCCCCCTGGAACATGTGAAGTACATTTTGGGCATTCTTTCTCAATATTATGGTTTTTCCCTTGTCTTACAATTACATACACACACACACAAATAAAAGTATATTATGTAGTACATATAAGTTGCTGGCTGAGTGAATGGCAAACCCCCTCAGTTCATCACAAATATTCCATTGATATGTCCTTCATACTGGATCTTTTCCAAAAATAATTTCATGTTCTCATACAACTCTTCCATGTCAGCAGCAGGGGTTAATGATACAATGGTAATTTACTTCCATCAAGTAGACCAATTCTTCGGAATCTCTATAGATAAGGAGAGGATCGGAAATCACCCATATGTGCCCAGGCTGCTCCTCACAAGGAAGCTATAGGACAGCAGTCTCCTGTGGGCCTGAAAGCAAGGAGATGACGAGATTAACCTCACTGCTAACTTCACTTTCAAGTTACTTTTAGAGATTGCTTTTTTAACCTTTTTAAAACTATAAAAGATCTACAGAATGACAAGTTTGGAAAGCTCAAAAACCCAGTGAGCTTACCGTTGTGGTTGAACAAAAGAAACATTAACTTCAAGAATTTAAAGAATTGAAAATAAATGGCAAAAAATTAAATAAGTTTCTGATCTAAGAAAATTAAAAACAAATTAAATATCCAGACAACTTTGGAACATTAACATTTTTATTTTAAGGTTCTGGAAATAATCAAATCAACTAAACAATATTTTGTGAAAATCAGAATGTTTTATTTATCAGACATTTTATTTGTCAAAATAGAAATTGGAGATTTATAATGTCAGAAACTGCATAGTGGAGGAAACTAAAGTTTCCAGGCAGGCAGAAAAAAGTATAAATGTCTTTGGATTTTGATTAGTGGAGATTTTAAAAATGACACAAAATGCTATAACATTAGAAATACTTCAGGAGATTAAAAAAAATGGGGCCAGATATTAGTAGCTACAATATTAGAAATGATATCTTTTTCTATGTAGACTGTATCCAAAAGATACTAAATCTGATGCTAGATAATTAAAAAAAAAGTGTGGATTACAAGATAGAGAAGACTGTGGAAGGAATTTTAATAGCAAGCCAAGAGAATGATGTTGACAAACACTTTTTACCGGGTATACAAAAGAAGCTGGTTAAAGCTTTGAAAATCAAAATGCAAATACAAATGACAAACCAAGACAATGACTGGGATAATTACTTTTTACTGTATTTGCCAAAGAGCTTTGTTACAGCCTTGAAAAAGTCTCTGCAATGGGAAAAGGAAAAATTGAAGAAAAACCAAGTTCTACAACAACATCTAAATGAAATAAGGAACAAGATTATTAGAAGTAGAATGAAGCAATATAGACTTGGTTTGTTTAGTCAAGATTAAAATAGGCCATGTATTTATAAAGCTCTGATAATGTTTTTTTTTGGACTTTCTGCTGACACTAGGCCTGAAAAATAGATGATTTATGCATTTACAACAATAACAGTTGGGTTTTAGGAAAAAAGAGATAGTAAGGTGTAATCTTATGGGGGAAGAAGAGTTATCAAATTTGTGATAAAAATTGGATCTCACCTTTTTATGTATTTCTTTTTTTCTTTATTTTCTTTTTTTTGTTTCAATTTTCTATTCTTTCTATTTCCTTTTCTGAGTTTAATTTGTATTCAATTTTATTATATGTTAATTATAGCCTTTAATAAAAATTTTGATAAAAGGACAACTTTGCGGCTAAGTTTCAAGGAATCGATGAACAAGCACCACTCATCTACAACAGAAAAAACAAATAATTACAAATACTACTCTACCTTTTTTGGAAAAAGTATTCATTACATCCATCATAGCACGTACCACAAAAAAAACAAAAACACATTTTAGTAACATGCAGAGAAGAGTCCAGCCCTTTAGTGTTGAAAAGTCCATCCTCCTTTTTAGATCAGGAATAAGATCATTCAGATCCTTTTCGGTCAACAATTACGACTCATTTGAAAAGCAGATAACTTGAATGTTGCATTAGGATGGTCCATAGGCACCACCGTCACCATCACCACCAGATTCATTGACACTGAATTTCACATTTTCAAGGAAACTTTGGTACAGGTCATACTTCACCATGTGGTACTGGCCTCACTGCAGATAGTAAATCAGGGTATTTCGATATGCTTCCTTCTTGAGGTGATCTCTATTGTGCTTATTAAGTAGGAATAACAATTGGATGAATGGTCTTTCAGCTCCTTCCAAACATAGAAATGCTAAACGTGCTATGATGTAAACTCTTTAACCAGCCTATTACAAATCTAATAGATATTACACACAAAACACGAAGAGCTGTATTCATATTGTGGTCATCAAACTTACAATCAAAATAAAGCTCACATTCTATGTTGACAAGAAGGATGACGTTTTCTTTCTGAGATTTAAATGTCAACCCACCACACATGTAGCAGAAAATATCAGGATGATTTATATGCTTTTGTGTCATAATAATAGTGTCCATGTGACTGCAACATTATTGCAATCAAGCTGATATTTAACTTGAATACAGAAGACATAGATACTTAAACTGTTTACGTTATCAACTCTGACAGTAGTCTGCCAAGGAACTGTTCTCCAGGCAGATTGTCGTGTCCCACTCCGCCGCTGACAGCCGGGTCAGGGAAATCCGAATCAGGCGTGCCTCTGCAGCTCTGCCAAAGTCCTAGCAAAGTTCTCAAGGCAGGCAGGAGACCAGAAAGTGATTTCAGCAAGATAAGGTAGACTTTGCCTGACTCAGAGAATGCCAGAAAGCAGATTCTTTATATAGGCCATGGGGTGTGGCTCCATGACTCAGCACTTATCCAGGCCTGCCCCTCCCTTCCTTCTGTTGACGCCGCCTATCAATTCTCCTGAAGCGAGGGTCACTCCAGTCTGCAGCTGTTGGTAATTGACCTTCCTCAGGCTCACATGCTGTGGGGGAGGGGGAGGGGTCTAGTTGCTCCGTTTGCCTGGGCATGGAGCCAGGGCTGGGGGCTGGAGGCGCTTCTTCCTCAGCCTGTCTGGGCATGGAGCCAGGGCTGGGGCCGGGAGGCATGCTAGGACATTCCTCAGCATTCGGAAGCAGATAAGAAGGCCCCGGCTGCGGGGAAAGCGGACGAGGCACAACACAGATGCTGATCCTATGTCTTGATGTGCATAAGGGGCTTTTCTGTGCTAGCTGTCACACTTTTCCCCTTTCTCTTGAGGTTTGTTTTTGTTAGAGAACAATAATAAGAACAGCTAGTTTTTACTTAACGATTGTTACAAAGATAGTACCATAGTTAAAATATAGTATACCGCAGTGTAATTAATTGAACAGAATAATGAAGATGGAGTCACAAGAAAACTAAACTTGATAGGCAAACTGAATTCATTTTTTTTAATTCAGCATGAAAAAGTCTGCTTAGGACACCCATTACAATCCGTGTAACAAAACTGTTGACTGGTGTTATTATAAATCACAAAAGAGGCTATAGAGAAACTCTTCATGCACCAACGGAAATAAGGTATAAAAGGCTGAAATACAATGAATGAAATGTGCACAGGGAAATTAGGTCTGCACAGCACAAAGAAATAAACATCAAAATTGAAATTAATGGGTTTCCCCCCCCAGCTTTGGTCTATCAACTTCTGCCTTATTTTTAAAAGAACCCAGTTTTTCTACCTTCAGAATAGGGAGATTATATTTCTCTGTATATATGATCATGTTTGGCAACAGGTGCAGTATATTAATAATAAAGTATATTAATTTTTCTTCAAAAGTAAATTGTGGGTCATTCTCCGAGGCCATATTTTTCTATTATTTCTTACATTTATTGATCATAGTACATCATCAAGGTTGCTTGCCCCAACAAACTAAACCATTTATTTTTACTTTCTTCTCAAGAGAAATGAAGTATTAAGTCTTTTTTTTTGCTATTTGGCACTATATTCTTAAACATTGTACATAACTCCAGGTGAATTTTTGAGTGGACATTCATACCTGATCAGAAGATGCAGTTTCACCCTCATTTTAGGCATGACTATATTTCCTGCCTTGAGACGTGAGGATCATAATGTTTCATCTTAGAGCTTTTGGGGATCCTTACTCTATCTCTGTTGAACAGAAGTTCATATTGTTTAATTGAACATGTATCTGTGGAGCTGAAGTGGTAGAGGATCTGACTCATATTATTCAATTGCTGTTTGTATAAAGGGGTGAGAGATATGGACCTTGATCCACATATTAAATGTATGGCCCAGTGGGAGGCCCATATTAAAACAACATACTTCATGAAACTCAAATACTTTGGCCACCTAATGAGAAGGAAGGACTCAGTGGAGAAGAGCTTAATGCTGGGAAAAATTGAGGGCAGAAGAAGAAGGGGACGACAGAGAATGAGGTGGCTGGATGGAGTCACTGAAGCAGTAGGCGTGAGCTTAAATGGACTCCAGAAGATGGTAGAGGACAGAAAGGCCTGAAGGTACATTGTCCATGGGGTCGTGATGGATCAGACACGACTTCGCAACTAACAACAACAACCTCATGTGTGGCCAGAATCTGAAAATGACATTTAATACAGCACGATTTGTGACTAAAATGGTCAGACTGAGATTGGCATATGTGGGCCTGACTGGGGTAGATTGCAGGGGTGATACAGAAATATAATTTTATGTCATTTTATTCTATTTTATATATTTATGTATTAGATTATTGTATCTTATCCTATAACTATTGTATTTTACCCTACTCTCATTTTAAATTGTTTGTTTAGAAGTTTATTGGTAATATGTGTTTGAACCAGGGGTGAAATCTAAAAATCTTCCCTATCGGTTCTCTGGGTGTGGCTTAATTGGTGGGCATGGTTTGGTGGTCAGATGGCTGGGTGGGCGTGGTCAATAACAACAAATAATAAAAATAATAAACAAAGTATAAAAAACAATAAGAGGTACCAAAAACCAACTTTCATACTTTACACACACACAACACAACAGACTCACACACAATGTAAAAGCAGCAGCACTTCACTCTTCACACAGCCACAAAAAGCTCAAAAACCAACTTTCACACTTTACACACACACAACACAACACAACACAACTGACAGACAGACACACACACACACACACACACAAAATACCACATATGGCTCTCTGAGATTTTATGTGTTTGTGTAGTTAGAGTGAAACACTACAGAAACACACCAAATCTCAGAAAGCTGCACAAATATTTTATTTTATGTTATTATTTTATTTTATTTTATTTTATGTTATTATTTTATTTTATTTTATTTATATTTTTTAGATAAGGGGTCTCCAACCTTAGTAATTTTAAGGTTTGTGGACTTCAATTCCCAGAGTTCCTCAGCCAGCAAAGCCAGCCAGTATTAGTTGCTCAATGGTGAAATAGATTAGCTAAGCAACTGATTCTGTCTGGTGCTGAAAGTGAAACTGGGGCTTTCGGGCTGGGAAAAAAGCCATGCGTTCAATCAGTAATCAGGTAAGTGCCTTAGAATCTCTTAAAAGGAGGTTTTCTACATGTTTTCTACAGAAAATATGTTTTTTAAGATTCTGCTGATGAGGAACTCAGGTGAAATCGCCAGAGGAGCCTTTAAATTTTTTTTTTTTAAAGTTTAAAGGCTCTGCCAATCTCAGCTGAGGTGCAGGATCCTCAAAGGCTTTTTTTTTTACTTTTAAAGGCATGTTTCAGCTGAAGAAAAACCTGCTTTTAAAAGTAAAAAAAAACCACCCTCTGCTGATGGTGTGGCTCAGCAGAGACCGGGGGGCGGGGAGGGGGGCAGAGATTTTTGCTACCGGTCCTCCAAACCAGCAGCCACCATCACTACTGGATCGCGCGAGCCGGTCCGAACCGGGAGTATTTCACCCCTGGTTTGAACCTGTATGTTGATATGGCCTATAGGCTAATCAATATATAGATAATCAATATATATTAAATAGCTTACTTTTTTAAGATGACTTTTTCGTGTCTCTGTCATGGGAAGTGCAAAGTTCTTGAATCTTAGCAATGAAGTTCTTGTTCTAAAGACGAAACTGTAGTGATATCCAGATGGTAAGTTTCTTTAATAATCTGCCACTTACCTGGGTAGGACTTTATATTCACATCACAAAACAGAAGTCTCAGCATGCACTTTCATGTACTGAAATCTCTTAGGTGCACTGAGCAAGGTTCTCTTCGTTATAATCTCCAATAGTTTGTTCCACTCCAAATCACTAGTAATTCCTTTTACATCTGTGCATTTCACCTCTTGGTTTCAGTCATTGCTCTACTATCAAAAGTTATTGGCTGTTGGCTCTGCTTCAGTATTCCTCCAAGATTCCCCCTGCAAAAAAGCATTGCTTTGTAATATTAGTTATTCTGCTAACCGTAACACTTCCATGTTGGGATCAAATAGATGAGTTTTTACATAGTTCTCCTCATCTTCCTTTTGGTTTGTACTCATTCCCAAGCTACACAATTATACATCAGCAATCTGAGTGGCTGTCTGACATTTGACAGTATATATATAAAATTTGAACACCCAATTCATTATCTCAAAATGTTGGACTCCTGTTATTCTTTGGCCTCTGCAAGAGCTGTCAACTGGTACAGACCTTGCCGTAATCCTTTCAAGGTTAAAAAATATTTGACACAGAGCACTTCTGTACTTTTCATCTATGTTTTATCCTTATCAACCCCTTTCCTATAATACTACTGCAATCGGTCATCCACCTTCATTTACCAAAATCCATACTTGACATCAAACAAATCAGGAAAGAAGGAAGTATATCTTCAATTGCTTGCAGTGAGTAGATGCCTTAATTTAGAATTATTGCAAATTCTCTTTTTTCCCGAATCATTTCCCTTCTACTCTTAAGTGACGATTCAATCCCTGTTCCTATGATGAATTCAACGCATTTAAAATATTCCTATGCTAAATTCCACTTAGGAGGAGCAGTGGACAGTTCATATTGACGATATGACAAGTCATATTGACGATACCGCTGAAAAGATTGCCACCCATGAATTCAACCACAGGTATTTTCAACAAAGGGCCCTTTTCTGCATGGGCTATCTTCCATACAAACTGATCCCCCAAATTATTGAAGAGGGCTTTAGCCAGTTCTTGCTTCCAATGTTGTGATTGTGTCTTTTTCTCTCTGAAGGTTGGGCAACTCTCTTTTCACAGGAGCTAGCAAGAGTTAGCAAATTCTCATGCTTAGCAATATGTTGGTTGGAATTGTAAGGTGTACTTCTAACTCCTAATGACATCTCCATATTTTACCTAGATATTGCACAGGGAATCTAATGATCATTCTTGCTCCTCTGTAATCAGGAGGATGGCTCCCAGCTGCACAGCGATAGATAAATTCGTGTCTGCCCTGTCAATTACTATAAATTCCAAGTAGTGCAGTGTCTTGTTCCATGGATTTTCCTCCCTGTTCAAATGATCCCAGAGTTGCTTGTAATGAATGCATTAACAGCATTTCTTGACATTTTTCATTTTGATGCTGCTACTCAATAGAGTCACGGATAGAATATTACAAGCAGCTCTACAATCTGCATCAAAGTTCACAATTATTTGCTCCAATCATTTAGGCGAAATTGGCAATGTGCAAATCTAATAAATAAATAAACTTTTGTAAATAGAGCTTGTTCTCTGGATTATCTGATGAGGCTGTAAATCTCTTAAATTTACAAAGATTTTTCCTTCACCTGTAATCTAATGAATGGTGTTCATTATATCAAATCAATCAATAACCAACCAACAAACAAACCAACAAATCTGATTTCTATAGGTGTTCGTACCTTGGGTACTTTATAAGGATTAAACTGTTTAAATAAATTTAATAAAACAGATTTTAATTTAATTTAAATAAATACATTTAACATTGTATTTATTTAATGAAGCAACATTGTCATTCCATATATTGCAGGCATATCGGAAAAGCTCAGGAGAATCTTCAACTAACATAACATATGTGCATACTTCAAAAACAAGAATACATTAAGGCAGAAGCTTACCCCAAAGATAAAACACCCAGACATAAATTGAGCACCGTGGTTTATACAGTACAATGCAGTGAGCCATGTACAAATTTGTACATTGGGGGGAAAAAAACAACCACTTCATAAACACATGGCACAACATAGGAGAACAAACACATCAGGACTAGATTCAGCAGTCCATCTGGATTTAAAAGACATAGGCCACTCTTTTGAATACAGCAAAGTCCACATTTTGGACAGAAAGGACCGCTGGCTTGAAAGAGGGGTTAAAGAGGTCATCTATGTCAAAACTGAACAGCCCTCCCTCAACAGAGGGGGAGGGATATGACATCATCTACCGTATTTTTCAGAGAGAGTCCAGGTGCCTCTTGAAAAAGCACATTTGGGAAATACATTTAACCCACCAACAACACTTAAAACAAAAATAGAGATAGCAATGGCAGGAGGAAACACCAGTATGGTTAATAACAAATAATTCTGAGTCAATAATGAGCTCATATAACACTGTGGCCCAAGGTCTGCGGAAGTCACCAAATATTTTGAAAGACAGAAAGGCTGGAACTGTGTGGCTCTCAGGGAATGTTGTTCCAAAAGTCAGATGCTGGTCTACTGCAACCTTGATGGCTGAAATATATATATATATTTCATATATATATATCACTTCAATCCCGCCCACAAACTGAGTTTTCTCTTTCTGCCCTGCATGCAGCCTTCTCCAGTACATATGGTAAATCACACTGTTTGCAGATGGCTTATCCAGCTCCTACTTAGAGTTTTCTTTACTTAGCCAATAAATCTTTTCCCTATAAATCACTCTTCATATAATGTTTATTCTTTATTATACTGCTGCTATGATGATTTGATGGATGTTTTTCCAGGGCAAGATCTACTACTCTTTCTAGTCTGTCCCTCAAGTCCAAACCACATATGTCATACAAACCTTGCCCCTAATTGGGAAATCTTTTATGACTTAAGAACCAAATGAAGACAGATACTACGATGCTGCGATAAGTCTTTCCCTTCCTCTTGAAATCATCTGAAAATCTGGTATTTTTCTGCTGTATTTTTCTGAGTAACAGCATGTAGCAAACACTTATCTTAGCTGCTATAATGTGTCAGGGTCCCTGACATTAATACCATCCTGAATACCTGGCCCTTTTCCTACATAAGAGACAGTAAAATACATTTATCATCACTATCCGCTTTGCCAGGCACAATTGGATCCATATACTGTCTTCATGCTGACTAAATTCTTGTTTTCACTGCTGTAATCCTTTATATGATTCTGGTTGTTTCCTTCTATAACTACAACATTTACTCAATGTTGATGCCTGAAAAATAGATGCAGGGTCTAATGTTCTCTCCTGGCCTTCCTAACAAACAATTTCCTGTTTTTCCTTTCCCTTTTTATTTATTTATTTTATTTATTTATTTTGTCATAACAATATATACAAGCGTTACATAAAAGGTTATAAATATATGAACGTATATATGAGGAGAAATGAGGTACTAAAAACGTGTATATACATAGGGAAAGAAACAGTAGGACAGGAATGGTAGGCACGTTTGTGCTCTTATGCACGCCCCTTTAGAGTCCTCTTAGGAAAGTGGTGAGGTCAACCGTGGACAGTTTTTGAGTGAAACCTTTGGGGTTATGAGAAGAAACCACAGAGTCAGGTAATGCATTCCAAGTATATACAATTCTGTTACAGAAATCGTGTTTTCTGCAATCTAAACTGGAACGGTTGACATTGAGTTTGAATCTGTTTGTAGCTCTTGTGATATTGTTATTGAAACTAAAAAAGTCATTGACAGGAAGGACATTACAACGGATGATTTTATATGCTAAACCCAGATCCAGTCGAAGGCGACGAAGTTCCAAGTTTTCTAGACCCAAGATATCAAGTCTGGTGGAATAAGGTATTTTATTAGTTTCAGAGGAATGGAGAATTCTTCTCGTAAAATACCTTTGGACACGCTCAACTGTGTTGATGTCAGATATATGGTAAGGGTTCCAGACAGGAGAGCAGTAATCAAGAATTGGCCTAACAAATGTTTTATATGCTCTGGTCAGTAGCGTGGTGTTTTTTGAAAAGAAGCTACGTAAAATTAAGTTGACAACTCTTAGAGCCTTCTTAGCTATGTAGTTGCAGTGGGCTTTGGAACTTAAATCGTTAGATGTAAAAACTCCAAGGTCTTTGACAGGGTGGGGTCATCTGCGAGGCAATGTCCATCAAGCATGTACTTTGTGATTGGGTTCTTTCTTCCAATGTGCAAGACTGAGCATTTACTGGTTGAAATTTGTAGTTGCCAAATTTTAGACCAGGCAGATAGATGATCAAGGTCCTTTTGAATTGTGGATGCATTGTCAGTGGTGTTGAAAAGTTTGACATCATCAGCAAAGAGAACACAGTTACTTGAAATATCAATACAAAGATCATTTATGTATATTATAAAGAGAGTAGGTCCAAGAACGCTGCCTTGAGGAACACCACTCTTGACAGGAACAGGATTTGAAAGAGCATTACCAATTTTAACTATTTGTTGTCTGTTTGACAAAAAAGCAGATATCCAGTGGTGTAAGGGTCCTGAAATGCCATAGGATTTTAATTTTAGGAGAAGTTTATCATGTACTACTGAGTCAAAAGCTTTGCAGAAGTCTATGTATATTGCATCTATTGATTTACCTAGATCAAGATTAGTAGTCCATAGGTTTTACAGTAGAGAAGTTGTAGATTGCATGATAATTTTTCCTGAAGCCAAATTGTTTATTTGAGAGAAGGTTGTGCATTTCTAAGTGTAAGGTAATGGATTGGTTGATGATGGATTCCATAACCTTGCAGGCGACGCAACATAGGAGATAGGTCTATAATTATCAACTAAGCTGGGGTCGCTTTTTGAAAACTGGAATGACTGTGGCTAGCGACCAGAGACTGGGAAGGAACTGGTTCTAAAGGCTATATTAAAGATTATACTTAGGGTTCTGCTAGATTACTAGAGAGTTTTTAAAAAGTAAGCACAAAGACCATCAGGTCCAATGGATAGAGATGGCTTCAATTTACTTAGAGCTTTACCAACATTTTCTTCTGTAAAATCAACAATTGTTAAGTTGTCATGCTCATTGATTGTACAAATTTGGAATGTTGGATGAGTGCCATCACTGTTGACAAAAACTGATGCAAAGAATTTATTAAAGAGGTTTGCTCTAGATTCTTCATCATTGTATTCATTGCCATCAGGATCTTTTAGAGGTGGCATGCGTCTAGAGTTTTAAGCTTGTTGTTGACAAAATTATAGAAGGCACGACTGAATTTGTGCGCAGAAGATCCTCTTCTTGCTTGGTGTGGTAATTTGTGCATTCAGTTTTATTTGGTTGCATATAGTTCTGTAGCGTTTTTAAAATTAGCTACATAGCCCTTTTGTTTCTTTTCCAGAGGATCTTTTAGATTGAAGCTTTTTATTGATATGGGTAGTTTGCTTTTCCTAATCTTGATGGTAGTTAGTGGTACATATAGTTCGATGACTCTGTTGATTTCGAGTAGAAAAACTCTATAGTGGTCTTCAGCAGTTATACAGGTTGAGAACAGATTTTGCCAGTCTAGAAATGAAAGATCATTGTTTATAGAGTCATAATTGGCTTTTTTGAAGTTGTAAATGGGAATGCTATTGATATGATGGTTTAAGTCACAACGTATATTAAGATGGAAGTCAATCATGCAATGATCACTGTTGGAAAAGGGTTCTCTTATTTGTAGTCCATAAATGGTATTGTTATTGTTGCAGAAGATGAGGTCAAGGCAGTTGTTTAGTCTTGTATTATTGGTTACAAGTTGTTCAAGACCTAGGTTAGTAACAGCGTTGTATATTGTTGTGTGGATTGGATCAGTTGTACTTTCGTTAGTTATCCAGTTGATGAGAGGTAAATTTAGGTCACCCAGGAAGATGAGTGGATGCTATTTTTGATGCTATTAGGTTAAAGGCCGAGCTTCCTACTTACACCATGAACAAACAAATTGAAAATAAGCCTTCCTTTGAAAATCATAAAACTGGGAACTCATAATGAGCTAAACCTGCTTTGACAGAGGAAACAACATCCAAATTGGATAAGACTATTTGTGATTCAAGTGTGTATAGTCAAGGAATATAGCATTAAGTCAAATAAACTATGATTTTATAATACAGGGAAAGCTTCAGGTGAGAGATTAACAATTAACTTGATTACTTTCCCTGGCATCATGTGGTACAGAGTCCATGAATTCAGAGCTAGGAACGATCATAAAAAGTAGAACATCAAATATATTAATTCATTGTAAGATTCTTAGATCTAAGATTCTTAGATTTTAGATTCTTAGATTCTGGAGAATTGTTGTAAAGAAAAGAAAAGCAATGCTCAGTGATCTTAAAGTATGAGGGTATGATCGGACCATTAATCTATCTCAATGTATGGTTGACAAAAGTATATTGTAAAGTTTGGAAAAGAAAATAGCATTTTTTTCAGATTATCTACTACACTCAACTGTCTATCAGGCAGGAGACATGAAATATTAAGCAACTAATTAGTTTATGAAAGCAAGTATTAAATGAACAAAGAAATGAACAGTTATCAAAAAACATGGGTTCATTTCCCTTTTGTATGGTCTATATAAATCTGGTAAACATTTTTGTGCGGCTTGATGTAAAATGTACTAGAGATCTGATTAGGTTATAACATGCTAATGTACGTCACACCAAGCAAACAGTACCAATAAAGTTGATATTAGCTAAGCCGATGTTTTAATAAAAAAAGATTAAGTTCAAACATTAAGTTCAAACATAAAACACCATGATTCTAAAACAGACCATTGTCCTAGAGAAATTTGACAATGCACTTCAGCAACTTGAAATGGCTTAGCTAGGACTGAGTGATTTTAGGAGATTTTTGGACACAGGACTATAAATTACACTGGCAGTTTTTTCTTATAGTACTGTTTTCCTTCTGCTCTGTGTGGTTTGCTGTGTTCATCTCTCTTGTTCTTTGCTGTTTCCTCTTCTAGTTTTAATAAGAAGAAACTGAAAGGACCTGTTCCACAGTTTTAACAAGATAAATGATATTGGGTAATAAAAGAGTGATCTGAAAGCTGAAAAAGCAAGCCATAATTAATTTGAATTGAACATGGAAAAGAAGGCAAAAAAGTGTCTTGATGATGATTTGTAAAGCAGTACCTCCACAGGGTGAAAGCCAGTGGTGGGTTGCTATCAGTTTGTCCTGGCTCAGGCGAACTGACAGTGGTGGCGGGAGGCTCCGTCCACCTGCCCAGACATCACCAAACACTGTCTGCGCATGTGCAGAAGCTTCTGCACATGTGGTGAGCAAACCGGTAGCAGAGATAAGTGAAATCCACCCCTGGAGAAAGCATAGGGGGCTAAAATCTGATTTACTCTATCAGAGAAAAGTATAATTGGAACCATTACCCATCAAGAATTCAGATTAGACTAGACAACCCATCTGCCTTAACTATACAGAGAAATAGAGTGAGCATGAATGGGGAGGGGGGAACCAGTGGAAGTGAGAATAACTTCTGACTTCCTGCTAGCTACTTCACTTAATTTCCCTGTGGGAAGTTGATAAAAGTGTTAGGAAATTGTTATTTGTCTAACTAGTTGGCCAGGCAATATATAAACTAACTATGTATGTTTGCAGTAAGAAATGCTTTAAGGCTGTGCTGCATAATCATGCATCCTGATTGGCTGAGCTCTGTAGCCAATGTATATAAGGAAAGATAAATGATGGCTTGTGGGGACTCTACAGCATTGTTACCTGCTGATATGCTGCAACTGTATATTTGAGCTCTCTAATCATTGCTTGATCAGGACAACAGTTATTGTCCACAACCAGTCTCAGTCGTTTTCATGTGTAGGGTACTCTGCTTAATGGTCCACAACCATGGTTGTGAGCCCAGATTACCCTTAACAAAAAGTATGAACAATCTTCCTTCCTTCCTTCCTTCCTCCCTCCCTCCCTCCCTTTTCCTTCCTTCCTTCCTTCCTTCTTTCCTCCCTTTTCCTTCCTTCGTTTCTTCCTCCTTCCCTCCCTTCCCAACCTGCACAGAGCATGTGGCAGGGCAAGTAAGGTATGTGTTGGAGTGGCACAGGTCAAGAAGGTTGGGATAAGCTTGCAGGGAGATGTGAGAGGAGCCTCATGGGTAGGGTAGGGTAGGGTAGAGTGTGAAGGCTGCAGTGCAGGTCAAAAAGGGTATTTGGGAGTTGCAGGACTGAGTGAGAGGTTTTGCATGGAGTAAATAAAGTGTGTTAGGAGGTGTGAGTAGAGAAAGGTGCCTGGGGATGCTTGGGAGTGTGTGAGAGGTGCTGTGTAGGGACATTCAGGGGTGGGATTCAGCTGGTTTGTACCAGTTTGAGTGAACCGGTAGTTGTGACTTGCAAGTGGGCCAGCCCACCTGCCCTGGCACTATGCTGTCCTATTTAGATGCATTTTTTAAGCTGTGTGCATGCATGAAAGTGCGAGCACGAACAAAGTGCATGCGCAGAAGGCTGTGCTCATGCACGGAAGGTGCACACCCACATTTTCAGTGCTGGGATGAACCAGTTGTTAAATTATGTGAAGCCCACCTCTGGGGACATTGTATGTGGGGGACAGGATGTAGGAAAGGGTGCATGAGGATAGTGCACAATTTGTGACTTGCAGGTCAGGGAAGGCACATGTGGGGGGTGACACAGAAGAGGTTGGGTGTGTAGGGCTGCGCACGAGATGTCATTAACCTCTATAACTGTCTGGTTTGGCACAGCAATCAAACAGGAAAGGTACAGACTTCAACGGATACTTAGGACTGCAGGAAAAGGGGACTGTGACTATATCTACAGACTCTTCACATCCTGGACATAAACCATTTCAACTTCTCCCCTCAGACTCCGCTATAGAGCATGCCAAAGCAGAGACAGTTTTTCATCCCATGCCATCACTCTGCTAAATACCTAACTCCCACAGCACTCTTATGCCTAAAGATATTTACCCATGTAGTAGGCTGTATTGCTATTATCTTTGTCAACTTCTCATCTTTTTTACCTCCTCATCTTTCCTGCTACCTTCTCCTATCTTATGAATTATCACTTGTTGTTTGTATCTTGTAATTATGATTGCATCTTATCTTATGCTTTATGATCTATAACTTATCACTTGGTTGTTCGTATGTACATTGAGAGCTTATGCACTGGAGACCAATGCCTTCTGTGTCCAATCTTACTTGGCAATAAAGAATTCTATTCTATTTTTAAATAAATGTAAGTTGAGGTAGCTACACGGGGGAAGCACAAATTCATGCAGTGTGACAGCATGAACCAGGAAAGGTACTTCGGGGTTCCTTTCTCCCTGTTTCCCCTTCCCTTCCCTTCCCTTCCCTTCCCTTCCCTTCCCTTCCCTTCCCTTCCCTTCCCAGTAGGCAGGTAGGTACATGATGGCTGCTGGATACGGGAGGAAATGAGGAATTGTGATGGAAAATGTCATGGACCATTGAAAATGAAGATCACATGCAGCACAACAGCATCCAGTAACACCGAAGCAGCCATAACCTCCCCCAATTTCAGTTCCATGGGAGTCATGGGCCCTCGATTTTGGTTACATTCTGAAAATTAGCCCATTTAAGTTACCTTGGTTCAAAAATCATTGCCCTATTATGCACTCTTTTGCCCAGTTAAAGATCACAACAATGAGAGTTTTAGCCGTACAGCATATAGCTATGCAACACCTGTCTTTCCGTTTTTTATGATAAAATGATTTAAGTATTGGGAGGGACTGCTAAAGATGAGGATGAGTTTCCATAGCTTTTAGTCGGTAACCCCGATGTTGAAATAAATGTCTTACCTGCTACATAATTTAGGAAAATTGAGGTAGAAATCCAAGAAGCTTTCCTACTGTTTTTATGTTACGAAGGATGGCAGCACACTGGCTGTTCTCCCTATTTTTTAATCCTCTTTTTGTTGATTGTTGTTTTTATTGCTTTTGTATGGATTATGGTATTACTGTAGATGTTTTAATTTGTTTCCGTTTATATTCTATGTAAGCCACCACGAGTCATTTCAATTGTGGTGGAATAGAAACGGAGAATAAATAAATAAATAGCTGCATGCTACTTTCACGATAAAATGTGGCATTATATTTTAAAATTGCTTTTAAACATATGCCTTCCTTGGGTGATTTAAAACACCAACATGACCTTCATACCAACAGGTGGCATAGTGTTATAACATATTACAACGTGAGGATTGCTTCTTTTGATCCCAGCTTCCCAAGTAAGGTTAAAAAAATATTTGACACTGATCCTTTATTTGCAAAAATGGAGAAGTGATTTGTCACTGTCTTCTTACAGAAAGTTTTTTGAGGGGAGGGTTGTCCCAGTCCTAGGATTCACTTAGGGTCTCTCAACAACTTATTTATTTAAATAACTGCCTATCTCATAGTGGTGGGCAATTTATTTTCCCAAGGGGCCACATAAGAAACTGGAACTGTTATGGAGGGTCACTACTGCCAAATACTGCCATCACTGCCCTGCTCTTGAAGCTGTTGCCTCCCCCTCCCCTCCCCTCCCCTCTTATGAAGATTGGCCATAAATCATTTTTTTCATCACCATCATAATTATACAAACACTCATAAGTGAAGCGCTATCTATAATAAGAAACAAGAAAGCGTTCTAGCCAACCTTTCCTTTTATGAATTTTCTAGTTGCAGGTAGTCTTGTTTTTGTCAGGCCTGGAAACCATACTAGACTTTAGGGTTCCAGACGCTGCCACATTTTTCCCCTGAGGGGAAGAAGGGGGGCTGAGGGGTATGGTAACATTCTTCAAGCGGTCACGGTCGGATGGTGTTCACATCTGCAGGAAGAGTAGCGAGAAGATATTTGAATGAACTGGGAGAACGTGGGACCATGTGACCATCAAAGGGGTCAGGGGGGTGGGACTCTTGGGGTTTGTATAACTGGGAAAAGAATCCGGAAATTCAGTTTTTGGAATTTCACTCATCGTGTGCCAGTTTCCTCATGCTAGTAAAGAACTCTGAAAAACAATGGCTTCTGAGTTTTTTTTATGCAGAAGAGGTTTTTCTGGAACCTTGACAGTTTTGCTTTTTAAACCTGGGTAAATATTAAATACGGCACTCCTACCTCTTGTTTGAAGAGATCTAATCCATTCTAATCTGAGGTAGAAAGAGGGAGGGAGGGAGGGAGAGAGCGAGCGAGCAAAAAT
Organism: Ahaetulla prasina; assembly: GCF_028640845.1. Classification (NCBI taxonomy): domain Eukaryota; kingdom Metazoa; phylum Chordata; class Lepidosauria; order Squamata; family Colubridae; genus Ahaetulla; species Ahaetulla prasina. Next base: position 202,584,639 of record NC_080540.1, on the reverse strand, counting down.
TTAAAAAAGGAGCAAAGAGGGTCTTCAGAATTAGCAGAAACATTTTGTTCGTTTCTTTTGTTTCTTTTCTGGGAAGAACATCTTTTACTTCCCCATTGCAGAATGCTTGCCACCCAATAATCTCAAGAACGTTTTTCCCAAGCCTTGACAAATATCTGATCAAGAATATTTGGGAAAAGGGAGAGAATCTTGAATTCAGTCTTTCTTTCTTTGCCTGTTTGATAACATTCAGGTATGCTCCAGAACCATACTTACTATGCTCTTCTATTTCCCCCCACAACCATCCCATGAGGTAGATATGCTGAGAGAGGATTAAGCCCAAAGTTCTGCAGAAAGTTTTCGGAGTTGAAGGTGAACTAGAAGTTGGGTCTTCCTATTCCTAGACCAGGGGTGTCAAACTTGATTTCATTGAGGGCCACATCAGGGTTATGCTTGACCTTGGGGGAGGCATGGCCGGGGGGGGCATGGCCATCTTGAGATTACTCGTGTTGGAGGCACCTGTAGTGGCCCGAGCATTCTGCCACCAAAAAAGTGCTCCTGAGCTCCATTGTAAGGTGTGACGGCCTCCTGCAGCCCTCTGTCAGTGAAAACAGAGCTTGGGGGGCCATGTGTGGCCTCCCTGAGCTCCGTTTTTGCTGGCAGAGGGCTGCAGGAAGCTGTCGTGGCAGTAAATGGAGCCTTGGAAGGCCACATATGGCCCTCCCGAGCTCCATTTTTGCTGGCAGAGGCACTGCGGGCTATTCCTTGGCTGTTTCGGGCCAGATCTAAGCACCCCATGGGCTGGATCCAGCCCGCGGGCCTTCAGTTGAACACCCCTGTCCTAGACCATCACTTCAGTTGCTGTACCATGATGATTCTATTTTATCACTTCTGGGCGCCTATATATCAGTTTCAGACCCAGATCACTACTGCAAGAATATTAAAGAGGGGGGCGGGAAGGACCGACAGGCATACACACCTCCTCTGAGGGCCACTGCTCTTCACCTGTATCATCCTTACCTGTAATTAGATTTCAGCCTTGTGCATTTTCCAAAGAATATATGAGGCATTCAGGGATTCATTATTATTATTTAATTGCATAGTTCACAGATTAGAGGTCTTCTTTTTTTCACTAAATTTGCCTTTTTGATGTATTTATATCTTTCTGTCTCCTTAGTGGAAGTAAAAATCTCTACTATGAAAAGTGGGCAGGGGCAGAACTCAATCATAAAGTACCAACTTTGCATATCAAAGAATCCAGATTCTATGTACGGAGTTATTGTCAATTGTGGATCTGGATTCACTAATTTTCAGTTAATTTTTAATTTTTAGGGAATAACTATGAATCTCTTAAGGGGGTCAGGAAACATGGCCTGGGTTGCCTCCTTGTAATTGCTAGAGAAGGCATAAGAGGAGCTCTGCACACCACATGCCCCAGCTGTAATCAGGGCCACCCCCTTGTCAGGCCAACCATCTTGTAGGGGGCAAATTTCTGATTGTGTCAAAACAGAAGAAAAAAATCTTGGTCCCTCTGGATCCCAAGACCTCTGCAGTAAATATAAGAATGCAAAAGGCCTAAATGTTCCCTCAGATAGTTCATCCAGTTCCAGTCAGTTCCTGTGGGCTCCAGTTTCCACTGCAGTGGAGCCTCAGTATGCACAGATTCTACTGGCATTCTATAGAACTCAATGCTGAGCTGGTAGTTGCTGTTACATCTAAAGGTCCGACTAGTTCCTCTGAAGATGACATCATGCTGACCATCTTTGGAAGACCAGGATAGTGAGGAAGGAGCTTTATATACTACAGGCTCCCCATTTCCATGATGGTTCATCAGGGTGGAGGCCATGAAGAAACATCTACAATTCATCAAATGGGTCTCTTCATTTTCAGCCCCTCTATTTTTGGATCCTCCTTTTCCACCACCTTCATCTTTTGTTCATCCACTATCTCCAGCAGCATTGGTTCCTGATCCGGATCCTACTTCTGATCTGCAGCTCCATGGAGATACACCTTATTTGTTGTGTCTGCGCCCCCCGAGCCGGGCCTGCTGCCAGAAGGTGACTTGGAAAGTGAGGGGGAAGGGCCGTCAGAACTTACCTCGGGAGCACCGGCTTCCCTGGCTCAGCTCCAGGAGTCAGAAACAGGCCAGGTGGAAGAGATAATGAGGCGTCCGTCCCCTGACTCTTTCCCCAACCCAGGCTATGCCTTCAGACCCAGCTGATAGCAATCAGGCTTGGTTGGATCCTAGGTTTCGTAGACAGGAGAGGAGGGAACAACAGAAGCAGGGCTGGGGCAGGTCTAGGAAGTGCTGAGTCATGGAGCCACACCCCATAGGATATAAAAGACAGCGAGAGCTGTTGCGTCTCTTTGTAACAGGCAAATCCACTGATTAAGAGCTGAAGTTTGTTTCTGAGTGACTCACCAGTGTCATGGAAGATAACGGAGGCTCTTGGCAGATGCTGGCTATTCTGCTGCCAGAGCTGATAGTGCTGGCTAATTAAGCCATCACTCGGACGGAGGCAAGGGAGGACACAACATTATTAGACTTTACCATCTGACATCTTCAAGAACAAAAAATGGGAGCTTGATCACCCATACCATTCAATCTGGAGAGCTCAGCCTGCATCGATGTATGGACCTCCTGCAAGAACATGTCCAGTGATGGCTCTCCCCAAATGGAAGCCATCCGCTGTTTGACCCAAGACTGTCACCCGAGCAACAAATCCTTCCACGGAGTGAATTTTTCCACCATCCAATGCCTGTATAAGCTCCAGAGGAAATATGGCATTTCTATTGTGCTGTCCAGGAACTTGAAGAACACTTATCATGACCCCTCTCCTGTTCCACCAGAGATGAATAAGTACTGTTCATTAGTCTTCGAGATCTTGCTACAATTAAATGAAATTTAAAATTTAAAATGAAATTCAACAGCGAAAAAAGTACGGTTCTACATTTAGGCAAAAAACCCCAAAATGCACAGGTACCGTATATGTGGTACCTTGCTCAATAGTAGTACCTGTGAGAGGGATCTTGGAGTCCTAGTGGACAACCATTTAGATATGAGCCAGCAATGTGCAGCTGCTGCTAAAAAAGCCAACACAGTTCTGGGCTGCATAAAAAGGGATAGAATCAAGATCACGTGAAGTGTTAGTGCCACTTTATAATGCTTTGGTAAGGCCACACTTGGAATATTGCATCCAGTTTTGGTCTCCACGATGTAAAAAAGATGCTGAGACTCTAGAAAGAGTGCAGAGAAGAGCAACAAAGATGATTAGGGGACTGGAGGCTTAAACATATGAAGAATGGTTGGAGGAACTCGGTATGTCTAGTTTAATGAAAAGAAGGACTAGGGGAGACATGATAGCAGTGTTCCAATATCTCAGGGGCTGTCACAGAGAAGTGGGAGTCGGGCTGTTCTCCAAAGCACCTGAGGGTAGAACAAGAAGCAATGGATGGAAACTGATCAAGGAAAGAAGCAACTTAGAACTAAGGAGAAATTTCCTGACAGTTAGAACAGTTAATAAGTGGAACGACTTACCTGCAGAAGTTGTGAATGCTCCAACACTGGAAATTTTTAAGAAAATGTTGGATAACCATCTGTCTGAGATGGTGTAGGGTTTCCTTCCTGGCAGGGGGTTGGACTAGAAGGCCTCCAAGGTCCCTTCCAACTCTGTTGTTGTTATTATTTGTTATAATTGACAATGCATCAGCTGTGGGTCCTTGATGCTTCCTTCCATGGTCTGCAGCTTCAGACTGAAATATCCTGGGACTTCAAGATCACAAAGTATGATTACATCCATCATGCTGAATATTTTTTTTTTTTGCTAGGCCAATTCTTCTGCTCCAGTGCCCCACTTACCCTTTATCATCTCTAACTGGGGACTTCTGTATGATCCATCAGATAGTGGACTCTGTGCATTGGGTTTGAGCTGTGGACCATTGGTGGGTTTCAAATTTTTTTACTACCGGTTCTGTGGGTGTAGCTTGATGGGAGTGACATGGCTTGGTGGGCATGACATGGCTTGGTGGGCGTGGCAGGGGAAGGTTACTGCAAAATCTCCATTTCCTCCCGATCAGCTGGGACTGGAGGCAGAGAACAGATGGGGGTGGGGCCAGTCAGAATTTTTATTACAGGTTCTCTGAACTATTAAAAAATTCTGCTACTGGTTTTCCAGAACTGGTCAGAACCTGCTGAAACCCACTTCTGCCATGGACATTATGGACCTTTGTCTACTAGGCTCCCTCAGTCGCTATGATCTGTGTACCTATGGCACCAAGGCTGGTTGTTCCTGAACTGTCCAAAGCATTTATGATTTATGACATGCCTGGTGGTGACAACTCTTGCCTGACTATCTGCTAGCAATTTAATTGCCTTAGAGGGTTGACTTGTGGCGAGAGGAATATTTTTTTTTGAAACTGCCGTCTCTTTGCCTTTAACATTTACCCTCTAATAATAAATGTTACCGAGTTATGAAACGGGGGCAGGGGCGGAACTCAATCAGAAAGCACCAACCTTGCATATCAAAGACTCCAGCTTCTATTTATAATGCTATTGTCAATTGTGGATTTGGATTCACTAATTTTTTCACTAGCTGGGACAAGCTTGGAAAAGGGCCTGGATGCATTAGCAACTGAAAAATAAATGCTTTTGAGTAGCGAAATGCAAGGATTTCCACAAGCCTAATAGATACATTACTTCCAATATCCAGGCAATATATGGCTGTCAGAACCAGTGATTGGGGAAATAAGGCGGAAAGGGCCTTTGGTGCTCATCTATTTGGGCACTGTGGGAAATGAGATACTGAAACAGATAAACAATTGTGGTTGGATCTGGCAGGACTCTTTTCATGTTTAAAGATGAGTTTGAGCTTTTTGGAGGGCTGAGTGTCTCTCCGTAGAGCTGATGTGACTGCAACATTGCCCTTTTTCTATCTGTTTGGGTATTTATACGGTCTGTATGTTCAGACTGTATATTTGTCAATTTTTGTTAATGGGCAGTAAGTCTTTAATAATTTCCAGTTAAAAGTATAAAATCTACGGAACATCGCCTTCTCAAGCAGGATGAATAAATATATTGATAATTATCCTTGGTACTATTATAAGGAAGTCTATGGAGATTCTCAGTCATCCAGATCATGGTTGTCCCAAAGGTAGCATGACTGGACTTTCTGGTTTTTTGTTGAAGACGTTTCACTTCTCATCCAAGAAGATTCTTCAGCTTCTCCCTGCTTCCTAAGGGAGGTTTATTGTTTTTATTGCTTTAGTTTAGAATGTTTCCCTTCTACTTCCATATCAAAAAGTCAAAAAAAAAAAGAGTCAAAAAGAAGGCTGTGAAAATATTTACAGCCCCCTCACATCCTGGACATAAACTGTTTCAACACCTACCCTGTTTCAACCCATAGCGTCCTACGACGCTATAGAGCACTGCACACCAGAACAACCAGACACAAGAACAATTTTTTCCCGAAGGCCATCACTCTGCTAAACAAATAATTCTCTCAAAACTTTCAAACTATTTACTAAATTTGCACTACTATTAATCTTTTCATCGTTCCCATCACCCATCTCCTTCTACTTATGACTGTATGACTGTAACTTCGTTGCTTGTATCCTTATGATTTATATTGATATTGTTTCCTGACTGCTTATTTGTACCCTATGACTATCATTAAGTGTTGTAAGTGTTGTACCTTGATGAAGGTAACTTTTCTTTTATGTACACTGAGAACATATGCACCAAGACAAATTCCTTGTGTGTCCAATCACACTTGGCTAATAAAAATTCTATTCTATTCTATTCTATTCTATTCTATTCTATTCTATTCTATTCTATTCTATTCTATTCTATTCTATTCTATTCTATCAATCTGACCTTGGAGTTCTGCATTCACACCTTACTTTAAAGTCATCTTACTTCCTTGTCTGGCTACTTTCCCCCTTTCAAATCTACTTTATAAAACATTTCAGGAAGGTTCCCGTCCTCAGTTGTGTGCTCTCACAAGGCAATATCACTCACTGCTAACAATTGTCTATTCCCTCCTTTTGCGAGTGGCAAATCTTTAAAGTCAGCCATGTACATTGTGGCTTGGCCAAGGGAATTAAAGGAAAGAAATTTAAATACCTTTATTTTATTTCTCTCTTCCTCTGATGATTGTTCTGTCATGTTCAGATAAACAACCACAAAAGGAGACGGGAGGTGCAGACGCTCAACAGAATAAAAGGTTGCATTTTTTTATTTTCTCTAGGCATCTCTTGACAGGGTTCATCTCCATCTCTACTGAGACTCAACTTAGAATTATTAATTCCACGTTGAATCATAGAACAAAGCTGCATTTTTGTGCTATAGTCAAGCAAAACAGCATGTTAAGTCAGAAAAGTTAGAGAAAGTGAGCTTCAACAGCATAACTGCATCTTCCATCTATATATGACATGGGCAACCATATCTACAAACCATATCTACACCTACAAACCATATCAGATTCTTTTTTAACTTTCAGACATTTGGAAACTAGGATTATACAGATCTGTGGCAAGGACTTCCCTTGTTTCACTTGTGCTCTTCCCTCAAGGATAGAGGCACTAACGATACGGTGATAATATAAAATAGAAGTCCATACATTCAATACAATCTCTTTGGAATTTTAGATACTTTAATGAAATGGTTCTTCTCTAATCCTAATGCATTGTAGTAATTTTACAGGCTTCAGTCTGCTTGCTGTACTTACATGGGTGTAGATACCATTTTTTTCCTCAAAATAATTTTTGCGCCAAAAGATGCATTAGGACTTATTTTCTGGTTAGGTCTTATTTTTGGGGAAATACGTTACTAAATGCATCCATCTGGTTGAAAATCTTAGCTGGGGCTTATTTTGGGCGTAAGGCTTATATTATGAGCATCCTGAAAAATCGTGCTAGGGCTTATTTTCTGGTTGGGTCTTATTTTGGGGGGAATAGGGGTATGTATGACTGTACAGGTAGTCCTCAGTTAATACCAGTCTGTTTATGACTGGTCCTTGAATCGATGGGGGTAGTGTCCCTCATAACCACATGAACTGTTGTTCAGATGCCTGGCAACTGGCACACATTTACAATGGTTGGAGCAACCCACAGTCACATGACTGCCATTTGCAATCTTCACAGCTGGCTTCTGACAAGCAAAGTCAAACGGAAAGCCAGCATTAAGTCATAAGTTGTGGTCACATGACATTGTTTTGAACAACCACGGGTGATTCACTTAATGACTGCAATGGACCTGATATCATAAGTTGGGTGTAATGAAAGGATGTTTCGCTTAACAACCACATCAGTCACTGGTGGAGTTAGCAGACCCAACTGTGGTCGTTCAGTGAGTCTGACATAAAGATGTGTGTGTGTGAGTGTGTGTGCATGTGTGCGTGTGAGTTTGTGATCAGGAGTATAACGGAATTCAGACAGTGTTCAGATAAAATTTCAATGACAGAACTGTGATCTAACCTAGAGGAAATTTACTCTGAGCTTATTGATTTGATAATGATACAGAACGTCTGAGCTAATGCCTATTACAATTGTGGCAGCATCAGATAATATGAACAACTCAGCTACTGCAGCTAAGATTCACGTAACAGTCACAACTTACTAACTTAACGACTGCAACAATTCATATAACAACTGTGGCAAGAAAGGTCGACAAACGGGGCAAAACTCACGTAACAAATGTTTCACTCAGCAACATAAATGTTGGGCTCAGTTGTGGTCATAAGCCGAGGACTACCTGTACCACGTATTTAGATATATTGACCATTCTGTAATGATGCAGTAAATATAAATGTGTATATATGAATTGATCCCTCTGAAAAAGATTGCCAGTTTCCTCCTATGGTTTTATGTTTGATAACCAATTTACCTGCGGAATACTATTTAGTGATCATTAATGTCGTATGTAAAAGTGCGCTACCCTGCACCTTGCAATGCCACAAAGCAGCTGCATGAATTGCTAGGAATTTGGTCACAATCTGTGTGAAAATATCTGTTGTGTCTTGCCCGCCCTCAGAGCAGCCGGGGCCTTCTTACCTGCTCCCGAACACTGAGGAATGTATGCCTCCCGGCCCAAGTCCTGGCTCCATGCCCACACAAACAGCAGAAGAAGGAGCATCTCCCCAGCCCTGACTCCATGCCCAGGCAAACGGAGCAGCTAGACCCCTCCCCCTCCTCCACAGCATGTGAGCCTGAGGAGGGTTTATTCCCAACAGCTGCTGATTGGTGTGACCCTCGCATCAGAAGGCTGGATAGGCAGAGGCAACAGAAGGAAGGGAGGGGCAGGCCTTAATGAGTGCTGAGTCATGGAGCCACACCCCATGGCCTATATAAAGGATCTGCTTTCTGGCAGTCTCTGAGTCAGGCAAAAGTCGAACTTATCTTGCTGAAGTCACTTACTGGTCTCCTGCCTGCTCTGAGGACTTTGCTAGGACTTTGGGCAAGCCTGATTCGGATTTCCCTGACCCGGCCGTCAGCGGAGGAGTGGGACACGACAATATCTTTGCCCAAAGAAGTATTGGTCCTATACATACATGCATGCGCTATATCAAGAATGCGGATGGGCATCTCCATTTGCTGACTGTGCCCTAAACAGACAAATGACCTCATTCGCAGAAACATAAGTGTGATTCATTTTTTCAGGCCCTGACACATCATAAGTAATATTCTATTGTCTTGAAGCATTGCACTACATCGACTCATAGGATTTTGCTCAGTCCAGTTGTTTTTTTATGCATAGTCCTTGGCAATGCTGAATTCAGATAACAGTAACCTTCCAGAGTTCCCACTGAAGATTATGGGGGTGAAAAACTCAAGCAGCTGACAGCTATTATATAGAGAAAGTGAATTATCTCATCTAACTGGCACCTTGCAATGTTTTTTTTTTTTAAATAATAGCAGTTGCAGAGTCTCTCAGGTTATGTTTTAAGGGCCCTTCATGTCAAACATGCCATCATGTTTCTTCAGATAAAAAAAATACTTGCTACATTTCTCACCTTTAATTATGATATTGTGAAACTAGTCAGACATATAAGAACATTACAACTCCTCAGATAACTTCACGGCTATGACATATTAAACTCTTCACTTCTTTTTTGAAAGGCTAGTCGGAAATATATTTCTTCCGTTTCACTTCCAAGGTACTTCCGTGCAATATAAGCCCAAGAAGAAAAAACAAATTTAGTTTTAAAATGCAATATTTACTCAGTGAAGTTGCCCTTGAATTTAAGACCATTGGCCTGTGCCGTCCTGTCAGGATAAGAAAAAAATAATAACATTTTAACATGGATTGAATGATTAGCAATGAATTTAAATTGATTACCTGTAAAATAAGCCATTCCATTTGAAAATTTATCTTATTTTCCTATTTGTATCTATATGCACAAATCTCTTTGATGTCCAAAAGTACACAGACAAGCAGCACGGCTTAGCAAGCCTAAAATTTATGCTTGATTTAGAAAAATGCTACAAAATATGGAAATAAGATGGAACATGTACAACTATGGCTACAATAGATGCTATAAATTAATGATTTTCATATCACCTTAACAATTTATCAGGTGATATTATTATTATTATTATTATTATTTATTATATTTGTATACCGCCCATCTCCCGAAGGACTCAGGGCGGTTCACAGTCAAAAACTGAGGTTTTTGGTTGACTCAGCCTTCCATCCTTTATAAGGTAGGTAAAATGAGGACCCAGATTGTTGGGGGGGCAATAAGTTGACTTTGTAAAAATATACAAATAGAATGAGACTATTGCCTTATACACTGTAAGCCGCCCTGAGTCTTCGGAGAAGGGCGGGGTATAAATGTAAAAAAAAAACCAAAAAACAAACAAACCAGAAAAACATATAATACATAAAAAGCTAAAAGAATAGACAGTTAAATTCAATTGATGCTCTAACTTTTAAATACAAATTTAAAACCTCATTTAAACCCTTTTTTTTTTATATAATCCCACTTGAGATCGGGAGTTGACGAAGCCCCAGAGGAAGCTTGTTCCAGAGGGGGAGCCCCACAGAGAAGGCCCTCCCCAGAGGTCGCCAGCCGACATTGTTTAGCTGACGGTATCCGGAGGCCCTCTGTGAGAGCGCACTGGTCGGTGAGAGGCTAATGGTGGCAGTAGGCGGTCCCATAAATATCCCGGTCCTAGGCCATGGAGCGTTTTAAAGGTGATAACAAGTACCTTGAAGTGAACCCGAAGACCACTGGGAGCCAGTGCAGATTATGCAGGAGGGTGTCACATGGGAGCCAAAGGTGCTCCCTCTATCACCAGCGCAGCCGCATTCTGGACCAGTTGGAGTCTCCGGGTACCCCTTCAAGGGGAGCCCCATGTAGAGAGCATTACAGTAGTCCAGGCGGGATGTAACCAGGGCATGAGCAACTGTGCATAAGGCAGCCCGATCCAGAAAGGAACGTAACTGGCGTATCAGGCGAACCTGATGAAAGCTCCCTGGTGACGGCTATCATATGATCTTCAAAGACAGCCGTGCATCCAGGAGGACGCCCAGATTACGAGCCTTTTCCGTGGGGCCAATAGTTCGCCCCAATGGTCAGTGATGGAATTAGTTGACTGTACCGGGCCGGCATCCACAGCCACTCGGTCTTGGTGGGATTTAGTCTGAGTCTGTTCCTCCCCATCCAAACCCGCACGGCCTCCAGGCACTGGGACATCATTTCAACAGCCTCGTTGGGGTGGTTAGGGTGGAAATATAGAGCTGAGTATCATCAGCGATAGATGACAACTCACCCCAAAACCACGGATGATCTCACCCAGCGGCTTCATATAGATGTTGAACAGAAGAGGTGAGAGAACCAAACCCTGCGGGACCCCACAAAAGAGACGCCCTTGGGTCGATCTCTGTCCCCCCGTCAACACCGTCTGCGACCGGTCGGAGAGGTAGGAGGAGAACCACCGATGAACAGTGCCCCTCACTCCAAGTCCCTCGAGTCGGCGCAGCAGGATACCATGGTCGATGGTATCAAAAGCCGCTGAGAGATCTAATAGGACCAAGACAGAGGAACAACCTCTGTCCCGAGCCCTCAAGAGATCATCAACCAACGCGACCAAGGCTGTTTCTGTGCTGTGACCAGGCCGGAAACCGGACTGGAATGGATCAAGATAGACATTTTCATCCAGGTACTGGGGCAACTGTCGTGCAACCACACACTCGACAACCTTTGCCACAAAGCGAAGGTTGGAGACCGGACGATAATTTGCTAAACTAGCTGGGTCAAGGGAAGGCTTCTTGAAGAGGGGCCTCACCACCGCCTCTTTCAAGGCGGCAGGGAAAACACCCTCCATCAAAGAAGTGTTCACAATTTTCTGGAGCCAGCCTCGTGTCACCTCCCGGGTGGCCAAAACCAACCAGGAGGGACACGGGTCCAATAAACATGTGGTCGCATTCAATCTCCCCATTAACCTGTCCATGTCCTCAGGAGTCACAGGATCAAACTCATCCCAGATAATAACATCAAGACCTGTCTCCTCCACCCCGTCTGGATCCACCCAGTCTGTGTCCAACCCCTCCCGAATTTGAGCGATTTTATCAAACAGATATTGTCCAAATTCCTCAGCTCGACCCTTTAAGGGTTCCTCTACCGCTCCCTGATGGAGGAGCGAGCGGGTCACCCTAAACAGGGCGGCTGGGCGGTTATCTGCTGATGCAATGAGGTTGGAAAAATACTCCCGTTTTGCCAGCCTCATCGCCACTAGATAGGTCTGAATTTGAGACCTAACTAGTGTCCGGTCAGATTCGGAGCGGCTGACCCTCCAGATACTCTCTAGGCGTCTTTTCCGGCCCTTCATTTCCCTCAGCCCCTCGGAGTACCAAGGGGCTAAACGAGATCGGCACCGGGTCAGAGGCCGCAAAGGCACGACTCGGTCTAGAGCGCCAGCCGCCGCCTGATCCCAGGCGGCGACCAGAGCTTCAGCCGAGTCGTGGGCTAAATCCTCAGGGAATAGCCTAAGCTCCATCTGGAACCCTTCAGGGTCCATCAGGCGCCTGGGACGGAACCAGCGAGTCGGTTCCGTCTCCTTGCGGTGGGGGTCAGCGGTTCGAAAGTCTAGTTGAAGGAGTGAATGATCTGACCATGACAAGGGTTTGATAACTAACTCCCCCAATTCCAGATCATTCAACCACTGTCCAGAGACAAAAATCAAATCCAGAGTGTTCCCCCCGATGTGAGTGGGGTCGTTCACTAACTGGGTCAGGTTCAAGGCCATCATGGAAGCCATGAACTCCCGAGCTGATGTGGATGCTATCCCCACCGACGGCAAATTGAAATCCCCCATGACCATAAGCCTGGGGATCTCCACTGCCATCTCGGTGACCATCTCCAACAGCTCAGGCAGGGTTTCTGTCACGTAGCAAGGAGCTAGGTACGTGATCAGTAAACCCACCTGAACCCCACGGCCCCACTTCACAAGGAGGGACTCACATCCGGTTATCTGTGGTACAGTGATCTCCCTCGGCTCAAGACCCTCGTTGATAATAACCGCCACTCCCCCACCCCTACCCTGGGCCCTGGCCTGATGGAACGCACGGAAACCTGGTGGGCACATCTCTATCAGGGGAACCCCCCCTTCCGTGCCCAACCAGGTCTCCGAAATGCCAATCAGGTCCGCACCCCCTCCTGTATAAGATCGGAGATGAGGGGGGCTTTATTTATAACGGACCTGGCATTGCATAACATATGAAAAAAAAACCTGTGATTTCTGTTAATCTAGATCGGGGTGCCGAACCCCTGGTCCATGGACTGTCATTGGGCCATGGCATACCAAAAACCAGGTCATACAAAAAAGTGAAGCTCCATCTGCAGGATGCAGGCAGAATGCAAAACCACATCCCCTCCGGTCTGTAGAATACCAACCAAAGTTGAGCATGCTAAAATGAATTGAGAAAAAATAACAATGCATTTTCAAAATTTGAAAGTTGAATGTTAAAACTTGATATCAAACTCTGTATCCAAAAATCAGATTGTTATTTAATTCATTCACAGAAACCTAAAATGCACATTAACTGTCTCATATTATAGAATCTTGAACTATATACTTCCAGATCTGTGTCTAGTGGTGATGAGCATGAAAAATGGCCATAAGTCGCTTTTCTCAATGCCGTTGTAACTAAACAGACTGTTGTAAGTTGAGGACTACCTGTATTATAATCAAAATTGTAAGCTCATTTTATCATACATTATTTCACTTGTTATTCTTCTGTTTCAAATTTCAATAAAAGTTTATACCTTCATCATTTGTATACAATTCTATTTGATCTTCTATTTTCATATTTGTGTTAACATCTTCATCTCCTGTTTATTAACCTTGAAATCTGCTAATGCACCAAATCATTTTAATTTTTCCATTAATATTTCAATTCTCTTTAAAAGATTGTCCAGTACCAACCCAAGTCATCTGCAAAAGCCCTTAATTTATAAGTTTATTTTTTTTTCTTACTCTGACAATTTTTGTCTTATATCTGTACTCAGTATTTCAAGAAGCAAAATAACCAAGAGAGGAGACCTGTTTTCGCATATCTGTCTTGTTCTCTTTTTGTACCTCACTGGATTTTGTTAGATCTCCGTTAACAATTATTTGTATTTTCTGTGCAGTGTGAATTGATCTTATATATAAAGTTCTCTCCAAAATTCATATCTTCCAAAACTGTAAACAAAGAAAGCCCAGGCCAAATTGTCAAAGGTCTTCTCAGCATCTAAGAAAATCAATGTAACTTGTTTTTCATTATGTTGCTCCAAACATTCCAATATGTCCAACACAATTCTAACACTGTCTTTTAACTGCTTTTAAAAAAAAAACCCTCATGAATAAATTCTGACAAAATTATTTTGAGTCTGTTTGCTAGAATTGTTGTTCAATCAGAATAGAGCTGGAAGGGACTTAGGAGGTATTCTAGTCCAACCCCCTGCTCAAACAGTAAACCCTTTATCATTTCAGATAGGAGCTGCCCAGTCTCTTCTTAAAAACCTCCAGTGATGAAGCACCCACAACTTCTGAAGGGAAGCTGTTCCACTGGTTACTTGTCCTCACTGTTAGGAAGTTTCTCCTTAAAAGTTGCTTCTCTCCTTGATTAGTTTCCATCCATTGTTTCTTGTCTTTCTTTTTGGTGCTTTGGAAAATAAGTTGACTCCTTCTTTGTGTCAGTCTCTCAAATACTGGAATACTGCTATCATGTCAACCCTAATCTTTTCTCTTGACTGGCCATACCCAATTCCTGCAACTATTTTTAATATGCTTTTGTCTCCAGGCCTTTAATCGTCTTAGTTGCTCTTTGCATTTTTTCCAAAGTCTCAACATCTTTTTTGTGATGTGGTAGCCAAAACTGGATGCAGTATTCCAGGTATGGCCTTATTAAGGCTTTATAAAGTGATAATAATACTTCACATGATTTTGATTCTATGCCTCTGTCTATACAACCAAGGATTGTATTAGCTTTTTTGGCTGCTGAGGGATCCAAGATCCCTCTCAGAGTTATTGTTTTTGAGCCAGGTTTCACCTACTCTGTACTTGTTGTTCTGTTTCAGGGAGACCTTAATTATAGAGGAATTATTAATTGTTCTTATTCTAATCTTAGATGCCAGGGAAGTATTCATCTTTGCTGTTTTTAAAACTCTGGTTTGTTTTTTTTCTTTCATACGTTCCCTGACTCAATTCGAGGATGTTTCTGTGCCTTTGGTTTTTCCTGCCTAAAAGGTAATGGTTCCCCTCACACATATGTGCTAGTTGTTCCCTATTTTTCTATGTGCTTTTGAACTGCTAGGTTGTCAGAAGCTTGGACAAGTTATGGGAGCTCACCCCATTACGCGGCACCAGGGATTCAAACCAATGAACTGCCAACCTTTCAATCGACAAGCTCAAACTGGATAGAGACAATAAAAAGCTGGAAGTGGCCCATGGGCCATAAGATGCCCATGTCTAGCCTGTAGTTTCTTGTTAAAGTTAAAACTTGATATCAAACTCTGTATCCAAAAATCAGATTGTTATTTAATTCATTCACAGAAACCTAAAATGCACATTAACTGTCTCATATTATAGAATCTTGAACTATATACTTCCAGATCTGTGTCTCGCGGTGATGAGCATGAAAAATGGCCATAAGTCGCTTTTCTCAATGCCGTTGTAACTGAATGGTCACTAAACGGACTGTTGTTAAGTTGAGGACTACCTGTATTATAATCAAAATTGTAAGCTCATTTTATCATACATTATTTCACTTGTTATTTTTCTGTTTCAAATTTCAATAAAAGTTTATACCTTCATCATTTGTATACAATTCTATTTGACACTCAGTCTTCAAACCATAATTTTTTTGTCTACTAGAAATCTTTCTAATATTTGTAAATAAGAGACCCATTGACATCTACTGTATGTTCCTTTGCCCACAATAATGGATTTTATTTTACATCCCCTTGACAAAATTCTAACATCTCACAATAAATTAGTCCTTTGTGTTTGCTTCATCTATAAAATACTTCTTGTGCTAAGAGCCACAAAGATACTTTTGGACACACCTTGTTTTTGTATCAGGGGTGAAATCCAAAATTTTTCCCTACCGTTTCTGTGGGCATGGCTTGGTGGGCTTGGCAGGGGAAGGATATTGCAATATCTCCATTCCCACCCCACTCTGGGTCCAGCCATAGGTTGTATTTGCCGGTTTTCCAAACTACTCAAAATTTCTGCTACCGGTTCTCCAGAAGCTATTAGAACCTGCTGAATTTCACCTCTGGTTTGTATCTATCCAATATTCTCAATATAGCACATGTAACATAATGATTTTAAAAATCCACATAAACCTTGATGTTATCACAACCCATGCCATTCAGCGGTGGGTTTCAAATTTTTTTATTAATGGTTCTGTGGGTGTGGCTTGGTGGGCGTGGCATGGCTTGGTGGGTGTGGCTTGGTGGACATGGCAGGGGAAGGATACTGCAAAATCCCCATTTCCTCCTGATCAGCTGGGACATGGGAGGCAGAGAATAGATGGGGGTGGGGCCAGTCAGCATTTTTATTACCAGTTCTCCAAACTACTCAAAATTTCCTCTACCAGTTCTCCAGAACTGGTCAGAATCTGCTGAAACCCACCTCTGATGCCACTGAAATCCCTTCTCATTCCAAAATCCTTCTATTCTCAAACAGTATTTTTTCATTCGAACCAAACCAAACCAAACCAAACCAAACCAAACCAAACCAAACCAAACCAAACCAAACCAAACCAAACCAAACCAAACCAAACCAAACCAAACCGCAACTGCAAAATAGAATTTCAAATCACGTAAAACAATCCTCTTTTTTCTTTTGTATCTTGTAACTTCTATTTAACTCGGGGTTTTCCCTACCACACAAATTTAGATCTATCCTTCTGGCACTGTTTAAATGATGCATCAGTTGTCAAAACAGGTATTGTCTGGAGTAAAAATATTGTTCTAGGCAAGACATTCATTTTTATCGCAGAAATTCTCCCTAGCAATGATAGTTGTAGTTTCTTGTTAAAGTTAAATCTTGTCGCTCTTTAGGTATTAATGCTATACTGGTTTTTTCTAAGTCTCTGGAATCTTTCTCTCTGTAGGATTAGAGTTCATTGTATTTTGTAAAAGTTATAAAGTTAATCTTTAAAACATTTTTTAAATAAGAATCTGATAATTCATCTGGTCCAGGCATCTTTCTTGGTTTAATTTTTTTTATAGCTACAGAAATTTATTAATATAGGTCCATTCATATTATAGCTCTGTTCCTCTGTAGTCTTTGGTAAATTTTGTTTCTTTAAATATTCCATCTATTCTCTATAGAGATGTCACTTTCTTTATACAGATTGGAATAATATTGATGAAATGCTCTTTGTACAGCCTCATTGTCCATTAGTACAATATCTGCCAGTCATAATTTCAGTATCATTTTTTTCTTTTCATAATTTATGTGCTAGCTACTTCCTTGGTTTATTTGAAAATTCATTTGTTTGCTTTATATAATTCATTTCTATTTCCATTTTCAATTATTGTTAGCATAGATAATTGTCAATTTATAAGCTTATTTTTTGGAGAAAACCTTATCTTTTCTAGGAATTCTTTTTCTTTTTCCTTTATTTTATCCAAAACAGCCTATTTTTTCCCATAACTCTTCTTTTTAAGTTCACTATTATGCTGTATAAAATAGCCTGTAATAAAAGGCTATTTATTTACTTGCATCCCAAATCATTTTTTAATCAGTGTCTTAACCTAAATTATTTTCAAAATTTTCTTTAGATTTCTTTTTACAATCCTACTGCTTCTTTCTGTGGCAGCATTTCATTTAGTCTCCATGTAAAAGAGTAAGGTTTGATTTTAGAAACCAAAGTGGAAGTAATAGGCTAGGGTGGAACAGAGATTAAGATGAAGAACGGTTGCAGGAACTCAGTATGCCTAGTTTAATGAAAGAAGGACTAGGGGAGACATGATAGCAGTGTTCCAACATCTCAGGGGTTGCCACAAAGAAGAGGGAGTCAAACTATTCTCCAAAGCACCTGAGGGTAGAACAAAAAGCAATGGGTGGAAACTCTCAAGGAGAGAAGCAACCTAGAACTAAGGAGAAATTTCCTGACAGTTAGAACAATTAATCAGTGGAACAACTTGCCTGCAGATGTAGTAAATGCTCCAACACTGGAAATTTTTAAGAAAATGTTGGGTAGACATTTGTCTGAAATGGTGTAGGATTTCCTGCCTGGGCAGGGGGTTGGACTAGAAGACCTCCAAGGTCTCTTCCAACTCTGATATTATTATTATGTTTGGCTAGAACTGGAGATATCTAAGCTGAAGGCCATCTTCAACCATAGAAGGTAACTGGGTGGCTTTGGGCCAATCCTTCTGTCTCAGCCCAACTGACCTCATTGGATTGCCAACATGGGGATAAAGTAGATTCCTGTGGAAGCCTTGTTGAGCTCCTGGAGAAAAGATAAGATATAAATCTGTCAAATAAAAATAAAACAGCCAAGGATACCCAACAAATTCATAACTCTAAGTGGAAATCTGAACCATAGCAGACACAGCTGTGGGTGGACAGTTCAAAATCCAGCTGGCAGTTACAAAAAAGCCTATCCATTTTGTGTGTATGCCAAAACAGAGGGAATGAGCTTTAATCACACCATTGCAACTACAAATCTGACTTTTTAAAAAATCCCTCTCTCCATACCCCTGCCCCTTATCAGTTCTGGAATGTACTGACATTGGTTCTCATTATAGGTATATTCCCAAAGTTCAGATTCACCAGTGGTGGGTTGCTCCCGGTTCGGTCTGGTTCTTGCGAACCGGTAGTTAATGGTGGTGGGAGGCTCCGCCCACCTGTACCAACATCATCACTGACGATCTGCACTGAAGCTTCTGAGCATATGCACGCACGCACTCCCATTGCGAACCAGTAGTAAAGGTAAGTGGAACCCATCCCTGAGATTTAGCTATTATAGGACAAATTGAAATTTCCATCTGTTTTCGACAAAGAAAAGTTGTTGACGTAAAACCAGCTTTTCTATTTTTTGTTTTCAAGGATACAGATAATCAAACAAATGAAAAAATCCTCTTGAGGGAACAGGTAGGCAAAAGGTCCCCTTTTTGGAAGGCAGCATTTCAATTTTTATAACAAAGCCTTTTCTCTAAGTTATAATGACATAATGTGGCAAATATTCCATTATGCTTGCATGGTGTATTAATTTTGTCAGCATTTCCTTTGACAGGAAAAACAGCTTTCTTGAAGGGAAAACAAAGGCTCACCATACCGCTTCCTAAATTCTTCGTTCCTGAGATTTTTTTTTTTAAATTAATTATTTTGTTCTTACTGTTTGGACTCCAATCTGCTGTTTTCTGCCACATTCTTACCTAGGCAGTTGTTGTGTGTGTGTCACTGGTGGTCTTCAAAATTGTTTACTACCAGTTCTGTGGGTGCGGCTTGGTGGGCGTGGCATGGCTTGGTGGGCGTGGCTTAGTGGGCGTGGCAGGGAAAGGATACCGTAAAATTTCCATTCCCACCCGACTCCAGGGGAAGTTTACTGCAAAATCCACATTTCTTCCCGATCAGCTGGGACTCGGGAGGCAGAGAATAGATGGGGGTGGGGCCAGTCAGAATTTTTACTACCGGTTCTCTGAACTACTCAAAATTTCCGCTACCGGTTTTCCAGAACTGGTTAGAACCTGCTGAAACCCACCTCTGGTGTGTGTGTATGTGTACGTGTGTGTGTGTGTGTGTGTGTGTGTGTGTGTGTGTGTGTGTGTGTTTACTGAGAACCATGCTCTAGTTCAATGGGGCTCATTCCTAGGATTATTGCCTTAGCTTTTGTCTTTACAGAGTAGATGAGCAAAATGAGGCTTTTTTCTGTTTGAGATTTTTTAAATAGTTCACAAAGGCTTTTCTTGAGAAAAGGAAGAAGTATATAACTTGGGAAAACCTTGCCCCAACATGCTGTGGGAATCCTATTCCTGTCAGTGTGATGCATAATTAGCACACCAAGAAAAAGTTATATAATTCATTGCCCGAAGAACACCAGTCCTATTTCGATTTAGGCTCCTAAGCAGGGCAAGTGCTGCTTGAAAGTTTTCATCTTTGCAGGCTCTGTCTGAAATGCGTGAGGAGGCCAGACTGCAGGGTTGGTTTTAAAGTCAGCATGACAGGATTCTCAGGATTCTCAAAACTGAAGAGAGCCAGAAGAGTTAATCGTACATGGTGCTAACAAACTGAGGGAAGTCAGCCCTCTCCCTCCTAGAAGAATGAAATATATTGAGAAATATTTAAAAAGGCAGAATATTATATTTCCCCTAAAGGAGAAACATGTTTCTAAAGACAGAAACTCAGAGCTTCAGCTCCCTGCCCCCAGCAGATATTTGGTGCCCATTGAGAAGGACTGGGCCAGTCTATCTACAAAACAAAAGACCTTCAGCTCCAGGGCAATGGGATTAAGACATGACCCTCCAGGACATAATAGGATTATCTAGGAACAAGGCTCACTGCATTACAAAATCACTTGGGGACATTGCATCACCCTCCAGGCTTCAACCAAAAACTTGATTCAGAGAAACATGACCCCACATGGCCCCATGGGACTACAGCCAATAGAATACATTTCTTGCACAGGAACAGGAAGCTCAAGGGCAAGGCTCAAGAAAGGGTATGAAAAACCTCACTCTCCACTCCATGTGGTCAGCTGCACCAGGACCATGTGCTTGATCGTTCTGCTCTATTAAACCATCTTTCCAATCAGTCTCCATGTTTCCAGATGGGAACTGAATCAGATGGGTATTTCTTCCAAGAAAACAGAATCTTCAGCTACAGCAGAACCAATGTTGCAAAAGGACCTCCAGCTGATAATATATGATATAAAAACCCATCTCAGAACACGTGTGACTTTTTTTTAAGGTTATTTACTCAGGACTCTTTAAAAACTCCTGATGGAAGAGATGGTGATCAGAGCAAATTGGTGAAACGGGTGTAATCTATGTACAAATGACAATGCATAGATTGTTCTTAATGTGAGTCTGTTGTGACCGAGGCCCAAGTAGTGATTACCAAACACAGTTCAGTCCTGAACAAACTTATTTTATTAGAACAGCTGAGAATTAATTCAGTCTCAGCTTAGTTCAAAACAAATTCTTCATAAACAGTCCTTCGGCCTTATCACCAACCTTTGTTGTGTTTGGAAACCTGCCAAAGGCTTTTCTTGGCAAAAAACCCACACAGTTCAAGATACACTGACAAGTAGCAATGGAATCAATGTTGGTTTTCTACAAAGAACCCAACAGCTTGTTGCTGCTCTTTTAAGCCTTATAGGAGTGGCCAATCATCTTCTGGCCTTACTCCCAAGTTGTTCTTTTTGCTTCATCTGCTCTTGTCTTCTAGCAGCTCTTCTCATGTGTGCACTAGGAACAGGCTCCTCCTGTTTCTCTGCCTCTCTGCTGTCCGCCTCTGGAAGCTCCGGAGTCTGCACATTGCTCCCAGATGGCCCTGGCCCCATCTCTGCCTCTGATGCAGAGCCTTCATCCGGGGCTTCCCCTTGATTCCAGGACTGTCCCATTGTCCTCCCCAGCCTCCTCACTGTCTGACTCTGCTGCCAGGTCCGCAGGCTGCTGGCGGACCATAGCAGAGTCTGAGAAATCAACCAAAGTCTTAAGACCATAATTTTGTTTCCAGGATTGCTCAGTTTGCCTGATGAAATATTACTTCTGTGGGAGAGGTCTGGAAACTGGTATATGTGAGGGCTTCTTCTGTGTTTTGATTCCTAAAATTACTTTACAACCTATAGAACTCCCTCTGAGAATCAAAGATCTGGAGTTGCTCAAAGATAAAGGAATCTTTTGGTTTCCATGGAAACCTGTTAGCTGTCTGCTAACATTGCCTTCTTGCCACTACACAGTATGGGTGTCCTGGATTGTACTCCTTTTTGCCATCCCACTGCTCCCAGATATATGGACAGCTGTCTCTGTTTAGTGTGCAGTCATCTTCCTTATAAAGGGCTCAGGAGGGGCATCCATGGTTACGTCTCTTCAGTTTCCATGGCAACATGGATCTACCAAAGCACCAGAGCAACCCACTTACTCAAAAAGTTACTTTTTTTTTAACCAGAAAAAGTTTGTGAAATTAAAGAATATTGCCCAAAGGGAGAGAGGTATATATGGACAATGGGAAGCGATTCAGACCTTAGTGGTCTTACAGGTGAATACTTTCAATCCAAGCAATTGTTTATGTTTAGAATCTGAGCAATATGTTAATGTATTTTTAAGAAAGGGGAAGGAAGGAAGGAAGGAAGGAAGGAAGGAAGGAAGGAAGGAAGGAAGGAAGGAAGGAAGGAAGGAAGGAAATCACCTAAATGGGGTTGTTGGTATTCAATTGTACATATTCTATCATCTACAATAGCAAGCATTGTGCACATTTTTGGTGAACTTCAGCTGATGTGGTTTTAAAAGAGTGCCGGGCAGGGGGGATACTCTCTTGGGAGTAGAGGGTGGGGCAGGGACAAGGGCTTAACTTTCTGGAAAGCGGGGAATAAAGTCAATCTTTCAATGATTTATGGAAATCAATTCAATTGCTTTGATATACAGCTAGACATAATCTCCAACGGGAGGTTCTGGGTTTATTTATTTTTTAATTATCAGTCTTGGTACCACCAAGCACCAAGTACCACTAGGTACCACCAGGTACCACTTGGTATCACATCAAAGAACCTGATTAAAGAGTTACCCTGTTTCCTGGGATTCTTATTCAAGAATCTCTTCAGTTTTTCCTCACAAAATAAATAGCTCTGACAAAAACTAGCTATCCTTTTGAGTGCCTGAGGATCCCAGACATTTTCAGTAATATTTGCACTCATGTTCTTCATCAAACAGTTGAAGACCTTTGAAATTCCTGAAAGATAATTCCTCGCTAATACTATCCATTATTATATGGCTATTTAAATTTCATAAACAAGTTCAAAAAGCCAAGTAAAGTATTGTCACTTATACTACAGAGCCATCTAATTTATCTCAAGATTGCCATTTTGTTTTGGGTTGGGTTTTTTTTTCCTTTTTACATTTCTTATGATGAAGCACTCCAAAAGAAGGAGAAGGAGAAGGGGAAGGGGAAAGGGAAAGGGAAGGGGAAGGGGAGGAGGAAGAAGAAGAAGAAGAAGAAGAAGAAGAAGAAGAAGAAGAAGAAGAAGAAGAAGTTGTCTGAACCAAAACTGACATTTGTTGTGGTTCCAGAAAGGGCTTGAACCAGGGAAACTGCATTACGATATGTCAAAGAGATCAAGTGATGTAACTACAGGTAGTCCTTAATTTATGACCACAGTTGAGCTGAAAATTTGTGTTCTTAAGTGAGACATTTGTTAAGTGAGTTTTTGTCCCATTTTAGAACCTTTCTTGCCACTGTTGTTAAGTGAATCACCACAGTTATTAAATTAGTAATGAAATTGTTAAGTGAATCTGGCTTTCCCATTGACTTTGCTTGTCGGAAGGTCGCAAAAGACGATCACATGGCCCAGGACATTGCAACCATCATAAATAGGAGTCAATTGCCAAGCATCTGAATTTTGATCACATGACCAAGGGGATGCTGCAACACTCGTAAGTATGAAAAAACGGTCATTTCCTCAATGCCATTATAACTTTGAATGGCCACTAAATGAACTGTTGTAAGTTGAGGACTACCTGTATTGTGCATACCTAGAAGACTAAAAATATGGGACAAGATCAGCCAGATACAGAAAATGCACCCTTCACAATGTCTTCAGATAAAGTCAGATATACCTATCCATATTCAGAATGTGGCAAGCTACATCAGCACTCTATGTTTAGATTCAAGGACGTGGAACACAGATTGTGTAAGGGAGACATCTAAAAAAGTATATAGTTCAAGGTCCTTTAGTGCAAAACCAAGGATTGTACTAAGGACTCAGATCACTTAGTTTTACATGAATGTGATTGTTCACACAATAATGAAGGTTAGCAATTATACTATGTTCAGAATGTTTCTAACAATGTTAACAGGAGATGAGAATAGGAGCTGCTGACTCTGACTCTTGTTGACACTCAACAAGAAGAATATAGAGCAAACCTTGTCAAAAAATGCAAGAATGGTTAACAAAACATCAACTTAAGCTCAGAGGTGAAATCTAAAAAATTTTCCCTACCAGTTCTGTGGGCGTGGCTTAATTGGGGGGCGTGGCTTGGTGGTCAGATGGCTTGGTGAGCGTGGCCAATAACAATAAATAATAAAAATAATAAACAAAGTATAAAAAAACAATAAGAGGTACCAAAAACCAACTTTCACACTTTACACACACACAACACAACTGACTCACACACAATGTAAAAGCAGCTGCTTTTACACTTCACATTTCACATAGCCACAAAAAGCTCAAAAACCAACTTTCACACTTTACACACACACAACACAACACAACTAACTCACACACAATGTAAAAGCAGCTGCACTTCACACTTCACACAGCCACAAAAAGCTCAAAAACCAACTTTTACACTTTACACACACACAACTAACACACACACACAATATGCCCCATACAGCTTTCTGAGATTTTGTGTGTTTTGCAGTTAGAGTGAAACACTACAGAAACACACCAAATCTCAGAAATCTGCACAAATATTTTATTTTATTATTTTATTTTATTTTATTTTATTGTGGACTTCAAATCCCAGAGTTCCTCAGCCAGCCAGTTGATCACCGAGGAAATAGATTAGCTGAGCGATTGATTCTGTCTGGCTGAAACTGAAACTGCTTTCGGGCTGGAAAGAGAGCCATGCGTTCATCAGTAATCAGGTAAGTGCCTTAGAATCTCTACTCTTACTTGTAGAAAACATGTTTTCTACAAGTAAGAGTACAAGTAAGGTTCCACTGTTTTTTACTTTTAAAGGCCTGTTTCGGCTGAAGCAAAACCGGCTTTTAAAAGTAAAAAAAAACAAACCACACCTCTGCAGATGGTGTGGCTCAGCATAGGCGGGTGGGGTGGGCGGGGCCAGGGATTTTTGCTACCGGTCCTCCGAACCAGCAGCCGCCATCGCTACCGGATCGCGCGATCCCGTCCGATCCGGAAGCATTTCATCCCTGCTTAAGCTTGAGAAGGAAGAAGCGGTAAGAAAGAAATTAGAGATAGTCTTAACACGATTCTTTTTCATATAACAGGCATAGAGGTAAATTCTTATGTTTTCAAGGTTTTGTTTTCCTACACAATAGAGTTACAGTAGTCCTAGTATCTGATCTGGTTTACCTCAATGGTCTGACAGACGAACACTTCCTGTTGCCTATTTTCACAGGAGTCTCCTGTGAAACAAATTCCCTGATTTTTAAGGACATGATGTTTTCTCTATGGTTAGAAAGAAAAAAGGTGCTGGAAGCTGTAACGGGTACATCCAGAAATGGCTGCTTTCAAGAGAAGCTTCCAATCATTTTTACAGCAAGGGAAATCAAAAATATTTAAGGAAGGAACTGCTTCTTGCCAACAGAAGACATATCCAAGAGGTTTGCAGTGTTACATTTGGTCAAGTATCAGAAGTAATTGATAAATAACATAACATAACATAATAACAGAGTTGGAAGGGACCTTGGAGGTCTTCTAGTCCAACCCCCTGCCCAGGCAGGAAACTCTACACCATTCAGACAAATGGCTATCCAACATTTTCTTAAAAATTTCCAGTGTTGGAGCATTCACAACTTCTGCAGGCAAGTCGTTCCACTGATTAATTGTTCTAACTGTCAGGAAATTTCTCCTTAGTTCTAAGTTGCTTCTCTTCTTGATTAGTTTCCACCCATTGCTTCTTGGTCTACCCTCAGGTGCTTTGGAGAATAGTTTGACTCCCTCTTCTTTGTGGCAGCCCCTGACATATTAGAATACTGCTATCGTATCTTCCCTAGTCCTTCTTTTCATTAAACTAGACATACCGAGTTCCTGCAATCGTTCTTCATATGTTTTAGCCTCCAGTCCCCTAATCATCTTTGTTGCTCTTCTCTGCACTCTTTCTAGAGTCTCAACCTCTTTTTTACATCGTGGCGACCAAAACTGAATGCAATATTCCAAGTGTGGCCTTACCAAAGCATTATAAAGTGGTATTAACACTTCATATGATCTTGATTCTATCCAGAGATGGGTTTCAGCAGGTTCTGACCAGTTCTGGAAAACCGGTAGTGGAAATTTGGAGTAGTTCGGAGAACCAGGAGTAAAAATGCTGACTGGCCCCGCCCCAATCTATTCTCTGCCTCCCGAGTCCCAGCTGATTGGGAGGAAATGGGGATTTTACAGTATCCTTCCCCTGCCACGCTCACCAAGCCACACCCACAGAACCAGTAGTAAAAATTCTGACTGGCCCCGCCCCATCTATTCTCTGCTTCCTGAATTTTAGCTGATTGGGAGGAAATGGGGATTTTGCAGTATCCTTCCCCTGCCACGCCCACCGAACTGGTAGTAAGAAATTTTGAAACCCACCACTGATTCTATCCCTCTGTTTATGCAGCCCAGAACTGTGTTGGCTTTTTTGGCAGTTGCTGCACACTGCTGGCTCATATCTAAATGGTTGTCCACTAGGACTCCAAGATCTCTCTCACAGTTACTACTATTGAGCAAGGTACCACATATACAATACCTGTGCATTTTGTTTTGTTTTTTGCCTAAATGTAGAACCTTACTTTTTTCACTGTTGAATTTCATTTTGTTAGATAGCGCCCAATGTTCAAGTCTGTCAAGATCCTTCTGTAACTTGAGCCTATCTTCTGGAGTGTTGGCTATTCCTGCCAGCTTGGTGTCATCTGCAAATTTGATGAGTTCCCCATCTATCCCCTTGTCCAAGTCATTGATGAAGATGTTGAAGGGTACTGGGCCTAAAACAGAGCCTTGGTGTACTCCGCTCCACAATTTCCAAAGTGTTTTCTGAGGAACTAGGGGTCTAGATAGGGAAGACATTAGTGTTCCATTTGGATACATCCGTTGCATCAATCTTCATAAAAGCCAGAAACCTGCCTTTTGCCTCACATGGAAAAAGCGAAGTGCTTGAAAATCTAATCAAAAGTTCTTGAATCAGATAAAGAGAACCAGAAGGCTATATGTATTGTATTAGTATTAAAATTTAATAAAGGATATTTAATGATAAGTGCTGAGGTTGTTGATTGAAAGGTTGGCAGTTCAGCGGTTTAAATCCCTAGTGCCATGTAACAGGGTTAGCTCCCGTTACTTGTCCAAGCTTCTGCCAACCTAGCAGTTTGAAAGCATGTAAAAAATGCAAGTAAAAAAATAGGGACCACCTTTGGTGGGAAGGTAACAGCGTTCCATGTGCCTTTGGCATATAGTCATGCTGGCCACATGACCACAGAGACATCTTTGGACAGCGCTGGCTCTTTGGCTTTGAAACAGAGATTAGCACTGCCCCCTAGAGTCGGGAATGACTAGCACATATGTGTGAGGGGAACCTTTACCTTTTAATGATAAGTGCATTGGAAATTAAACAGTCAAGGGCCACTTGTCAAATCAATTCCTTGCCTGTTCTTGTTTTGGGGAAAGTCTTTACAAAACTTGATCTAGCTACAGTGTAGTAACAACTGTTTGTTGACAATGCTACCACAGATATCCAAACTACCATCTATTTCAAGGCATTCTGAGTTAAGTGTCTAGGTTTGGAACTTCTCTGGCCCCTAAAATATTCCAACATTTCATGGAAGCTCATGTTTTTGGAATCTTGGGTGTTGTGCCAATTTTTGCCAATGTTCTGATTATGGGATCTATGATGAGGGAATTTACTGCTAGATTTTAGGTAAGTTTTATAGTTTTGACCAAATTTGGTAATTATGCAATACAAGAAATGTGAAATCAGAATTTTTAATGTCATATTCTTAGGCTTCTATGTCTTATGTTTCAGATATCATTCAACTCAGGGTAAAATAGAAGGCCTGATAACATCTACTTCAATAACAAAACAAGAATTTTGAACTTTCCTCATCCTTCAATTCTTACTGTATCTTCAGAAGGCAATTCTGCTTAAACCATTTTCCCCCCAATTACTGGGCAAAGGAGTTCAATAGTGCTGAGCTCAACAGCAATTTTCTAGAAAATTAAGAAATGACTGCCTTATGATAATGTGTTTATGCATTCTGATGAAATTAATCTCCTCACTGCTGAGGTTTATCCTTATGGTGTTGGAGCTCTGCTTACTTATAGTGTGCTGGAAGGCAAAGCAGCACACTGGACAGAGGATTTCAATTCACTGCTTTTGGCTTTCAGCAGCTGCCATAAGGTATTCCACTGGATGTTCAACACCTACCAGCTAAATGGTAGCTTATGATAGCTTGATCATAAATAATAGTTGCTTTGGTGTATGTTTATTTTGCTTTGGGACATGAGGGCAAACAGGGCCAAATCCATACAAGATTATCTATCAGGATTCACTTGTGAACATCGTTAGATCAGATTTTGGTATCTAGTGTAACATACAGAAAGTTATTTAAAAAAAGTGGGGGGTGAGGGAGAAAGTTATTTCAAGGAAAAGGGGAAGTTGTTTTAACCCAGGGCAGGCAGACAAAACAAGATTTACTGTGTCTTTTACTAGAATCTAGAAGTTCATTAGCTGAGATTTGTTAGATTCGGGCAATAACGAGGCAGGAGACCAGGATAGTGACAACAGCTCTTTACTATATGGTGAACCCAGCAGCTCGGGCTGGGAAAAACCTCTCCTTAAATACAGTTTAGCCGGAGGCTTCAACCAATCAGCAACGTGCTTTTTTCCCGCCAAAACATTTAAAGATACATTACACTCCTTCCCTCCCAGAAAACACTTTACCATTATTTACATGAGATTTACATATTATTTTTCAACGTAATCACGCAAGTAGACTGGGCGTCTCCTGACTCTTTCGGACCTGCGCAATTCATTCTCTGGGAGTGAGTCGAGCTGACCGGAGGGACTGTCTGTTCCTCTCAGCTCCTCCTCTAGGCCATCCGGCCCTGGATTATTGCAGAGTCGTCCCTGCTGTTTTCAGGACGGAACCTGTTGGCGTCGCTGGACCTCCTGGAAGTCAGATAAGTCCCGCGTTTGCCCGGGTTTGAGTCAGCTGTGGATTCAAACATTGTATAGTCAGGGCCTGTTTCGTCTGTCTGATTGTTCGGTTATGCGTTTTCTTATTTGGTCTATGTGGCGCCCATACCTGGCCATCCTTTATCTCCACTAAATATGATTTGGGACCTGTTATTTCTAGGATTTTTCCTGCTAACCAGGTCGGGCCTCGCTATAGTTGTGTGCCCACACCGGTCGCCTATTGCCATCCCTCTTGTTTTATCGAGTGCCCCTTGTAACCATCTGGTGTGTAGTTTGGGTTTAAGCGGTTTAGTGGGCACCTGAGCTTCCGACCCATTAATAACTCTGCTGGGCTTCTGCCAGTTGTGACACAGGGGTTCTGTGTTGGACTGCCAGGAAGGTATCGATTTTGTTTGCCAGTCGCCTGGCTGATTCTGGACAATGCTTCTTTGCGCTCCGGACGGAACGTTCTGCAAGGCCATTCGTCGCAGGGTGGAAAGGCGCCGAGAGGACATGCCGGATGCCCTCTTCTGCCAAGTACCCCTCAAACTGGGTTGCCGTGAATTGCGGGCCGTTATCAGATACTAACGTGTCGGGCAACCCATGGGTTACAAATAGGTGCCGTAGGACTGAGATCACTGCCTCGGCTGTCATGGATCTCATGAGAATGATTTCCAGCCATTTGGAGTAGGCATCGACTACCACCAGAAAGGTTTGGCCGTGGAAGGCCGCAAAATCGATATGGATCCTAGACCAGGGCCCTGGGGTCTCTCCCATTCCCGAACCGGGGCCGTTGGGGTAGCGGTCTGACTCCTGGCAGGCCTGGCATTTCCCTACCCTCTCAGCAATTTCCGAGTCCATTAAGGGCCACCACATAGCTTCTCGCTAGACCCTTCATCCTCACGATCCCTGGGTGACCTTCGTGAAGGAGATCCAACACCTTTTCCTCAATCTCTGGGATCACCACTCGATCCCCCATAGCAGGCACCCCTTGAGCCGAAAGTTCCCTCGTTTCTTTACAAACTCTTTAAAACGCCGCCCGCAGCGGCCACCCTCTTGTACCCAACCAAGTACCGTTCATATTGTAATGTCCTTATACGAAGCCCGAGCCACCTCTTTGGATGTGACTGGGCCAGAGTCCAAAGAGTCAATTAGCAGAACTGGTATCCTGGAGTGGGGTCTTCAATAGTCTCTGGTAACGGGCATCTGCTCAGTGCGCCTGCATGCCCTAAATCCTTCCTGGCCGGTGTAGCAATTTGTAAGAATACGCTGCCAGGAAGATAGTCCATCGGGTCAGTCTTGGCGAAAGTGCCACGGGCGTTGGGCGTCGCCTGCCAGCAGACCTAGCAAAGGTCTATGGTCCGTGATGATTTCAAAATCACGACCAAATACATACTCATGGAATTTCTTTACTCCTGAGACTATAGCCAAGGCTTCCTTATCAAGCTGGCTATAATTCCTTTCAGTTGATGACATGGTTCGGGAGTAGTATGCAATGGGGCTTCTGTGCCATTTGGTAACCTGTGGCTGAGCACAGCCCCCACCCCATAGGGAGATGCATCGCAGCTTAACACTAGAGGTAGTGTGCCATTGTACTGGATAAGGAGGCTATCACCGTTAGGAGATTTTTACCCTTGAATGCCCTAGCTTCCGCCTTTCCCCAAGACCATGCAGCCGTCTTAGCTAATAATTTATGCAGCGGCTCTGCTACTGTTGCCTTATTCCTTAAGAATACTGCGAGAAGTTGACCAGACCTAAGAATGCCTGTAACTCCGTTTTGTTCTTGGGCACCGGGGCCTTCCTGATGGCCCGTACCTTGCTCTCAGTGGGTGAATCCTTCCTGTCTATCCGTAGCCCAGGAATTCCACAGACTCAACCCCGATCTGGCATTTGTTAGTTTAACCGTGAGACCGCAGACCGGAAAATGCCCAAAACTTTTCGCAGCCTCGCCCCTAATTCCTCTAGGTTTTCAGCGGATACCAGTACATCGTCAAAGTATGGTACCACCCTGGTAGGCCCTGCAATAGCCGCCCATCAGGTTCTGAAATAACCCTGGAGCTACACTGACCCCAAACTGTAATCGGGTACACTTAAACGCCCCTCTGTGAGTCACAATTGTCTGCGCTTCGGCTGTGTTGCTGTCTATGGGCAGCTGTTGATAGGCTTGTGCCAGGTCTAGCTTGGCAAAAACTTGCCCTTGCCCCATTGAGTGCAGTAAGTGCTGTACCACCGGAACGGGGTAAGCACTCTTTTGCAACGCTTTGTTCAGCGTTGCCTTGTAGTCAGCGCAAATCCGGACCGATCCGTCCGGTTTGACTGGGGTGACTATAGGGGTCTCCCACTTAGCATGGTCAACTGGCACTAGAATTCCCTGGTTTACTAGTTTGTCCAGTTCCCGGTCAATCCTGGGCTTTAGGGCGAACGGGACCCTCCTAGCCTTTAGGCGGATAGGGGCAACTTGGGGGTCTAAGTTAAAGGATATAGGGGTCCCGTTGTACTTGCCCAGGCAGTCTTTGAAAACATCCCCAAACTCCTTCGTGAGTGCGTCTTTGAGGTCGACTTCGTTTCTGAAGATTCCGGTCACTCCCATGCCCAATGCTCGGAACCAGTCCAGTCCCAACAAGCTTGGCAGGGTCCCATCGACGATGGTGATGGGCAGAGTTTTCTTGTAGTGTCCATACTCGACGTGGACGGACGTTACCCCTCGAACAGGGATGCGATTCCCCTGGTAGTCCTGTACTTTTAGTCTTTGTGGTTGCAGCTTGCGCTGCGATGGCGGGTAAGGCTCTCACGAGGTTGTCCCAGGACATAATCGTGATCGATGAGCCGGTGTCCACCTCAATCGCACGGCACCCCTCAATCTTTGCTTTTGTGAAGATTTTCTTTTCTAGGCGTGTTGATGCGTGACCCACTCTCACGACAGTTTGATTCAATTCGCGCCTTTTTAAACTGACCACTCGGGCCGCTTCGTTCCCCGCCTGATTGGCCGGTTTGAATTTTTGGCGGGAAGGTTGGGGAGCTCGACAGACCTGTGCTAGGTGCCCTTCCTTCGCATCGCCGACAAGTTGCATCTTTAAATCTGCATTGTTGTCGCGGTGTTGCAGTCGCCTTTTCCGGCCTCCCGTGTGGAAAACTCCTTCTTCCTCCTCACCGTCCGATTCGGCCTGGACCTCTTCATTGTGGACCGGGGTTGATTTCGCACCAGCCGTTGGTGTGACCTGCTTTTGTAAGGTTTCCGCTGCTTGGGTGGACATCTCGTGAGCCCTGGCTTCGTCCAGGGCGTTTGCCAGCGTTAGGTTGCTTTTAGCCAGCAGCCGCCTCTGCAAACGGATGTCCCTGACCCCGGATGAGTTGCTCCAGCAATGCCTCGTCCAAGTCTCGATACTCGCAATGTTTTGAGGCTTTTCTTAGGGCGGCCATGTATGCACTGATGGACTCGCCTTCTTGCTGTCTGCGCTCCCCGAATTCAAACCGTTGCACATACTTGGATGGCATCGGTGCAAAATGTGCTTTCAGCAGAGTCTGCAGAGTTTGCCACGGTACCGACTGTACCGGCGTTGGCTCAGCCAGGGATTCTGCGGTGTCGAAAACCTCTGGACCGCAGTGGCTCAGGAAATAGGCTCGTTTCCTGTTGTCGGAAACTCCTTGAAGTTCGTTTGCTTCGAGGAAACACTCAAAGCGAGCCATGTATGACCCCCATTTCTCCTTAGCTGGGTCGAATTTAATAAACACACCCATTTGTGATATGGGTTAAAGTGCCACCCTAGAAACCAAGAGAGTATGAGTTCCAGTCACACCTTAGGCAAGAAAGCCAGCCCCAGGTGACTTTGGGCCAGTCACTCTCTCACCTCTGACTGTTGTTGCTGTCGGGAAAATAGGAGAATGAAGGAATGAATATTAGGTATGTTTGCCACCTTTTGCATGACTTGGGATTCCCTCAACCATCTGCAGGAAATATGCATCTTTTGTTATACAGGAATGGTGTTAATATACATATGCAGGACAGTGGTGGGTTTCAAATTTTTTTACTACTGGTTCTATGGGTGTGGCGTGGTGGACTTGACATGGCTTGGTGGGCGTGGCAGGGGAAGGATACTGTAAAATCCTCATTCCCTCCAATTCCAGGAGAAGATTACTGCAAAATCCCCATTTTCTCCCAATCAGCTGGGACTCGGGAAGCCGAGAATAGATGGGGGCGGGGCCAGTCAGAGGTGGTATTTACCGGTTCTCCAAACTACTCAAAATTTCCACGACCGGTTCTCCAGAACTGGTCAGAACCTGCTGAAACCCACCTCTGATGCAAGAGCAGTTGAGCACTCAGTATATTGAGTACTAGCTGATGTAATGATTTTCTTCTTTAGAATAGAATAGAATAGAATAGAATAGAATTTTATTGGCCAAGTGTGATTGGACACACAAGGAATTTGTCTTGGTGCATATGCTCTCAGTGTACATAAAAGAAAAGATACGTTCATCAAGGTACAACATTTACAACACAATTGATGATCAATATATCAATATAAATCATAAGGATTGCCAGCAACAAGTTATAGTCATACAGTCATAAGTGGAAAGAGATTGGTGATGGGAACTATGAAACGATTAATAGTAGTGCAGATTCAGTAAATAGTCTGACAGTGTTGAGGGAATTATTTGTTTAGCAGAGTGATGGCCTTCGGGAAAAAACTGTTCTTGTGTCTAGTTGTTCTAGTGTGCAGTGCTCTATAGCGTCGTTTTGGAGGTAGGAGTTGAAACAGTTTATGTCCAGGATGTGAGGGATCTGTAAATATTTTCACGGCCCTCTTCTTGATTCGTGCAGTATACAGGTCCTCAATGGAAGGCAGGTTGGTAGCAATTATTTTTTCTGCAGTTCTAATTATCCTCTGAAGTCTGTGTTTTTCTTGTTGGGTTGCAGAACTGAACCAGACAGTTATAGAG
The DNA here is from genome assembly GCF_028640845.1 of Ahaetulla prasina. Taxonomy (NCBI): domain Eukaryota; kingdom Metazoa; phylum Chordata; class Lepidosauria; order Squamata; family Colubridae; genus Ahaetulla; species Ahaetulla prasina. The sequence continues at coordinate 202,551,178 of NC_080540.1, read as the reverse complement.
GTGCAAATGACAGACTCAATAATTCCTCTATAGAATTGGATCAGCAGCTCCTTGGGCAGTTTGAGCTTACTGAGTTGGCGCAGAAAGAACATTCTTTGTTGTCCTTTTTTAATGATGTTTTTGATGTTAGCTGTCCATTTGAGATCTTGCGATATGATAGAACCCAGAAATTTGAAGGTTTCTACTGTTGATACTGTGTTGTCAAGTATTGTGAGAGGTGGAAGTATGGAAGGGTTTTTCCTAAAGTCTACCACCATTTCTACGGTTTTGAGTGTGTTCAGTTCCAGATTGTTTTTAGGCTTTAGATTGTCTTTAGGCTGTCTCCATTACTTAGACTCCTAAATCTTTCTATCTGTTTATATTAGAGCAGTCTGAAGTGATACCAGATTAATATATATTGTGAAGCTTGTGCCACTTATCAAAATAAGCACTCCAGCATTCCACAAATTACCCTAAATGTTGCTTTCTAACAATAGTTATAAATTCTGAAAGGAAGAAACAAAATAAAACAAAAAGTCTTATTTTTTTCTCCACTGAATCTTCAGAAACCATGAGGCCTCTAATTTAATTTCAATCGATCCTGTTCTTATTAATCAGATTCTGCTGTCATTTCTTCTCCAAAGAGAAGCTTCATTTTAAAAGATTTGTTTTTTTATGATGAAAATAGGGCTACATTTATTTATTTATTTATTTATTAATCATATTTATATACCGCCCTATCTCCCGAAGGACTCAGGGCGGTTCACAGGCACTTAAAAACACATAAATACAGAATAAAAACAATTTAAAAAACTTATTTTAAAGCTCGTTAATTAAAATATACAAATAAAACAAAAAGTCTTATTTTTTTCTCCACTGAATCTTCAGAAACCATGAGGCCTCTAATTTAATTTCAATTGATCCTGTTCTTATTAATCAGATTCTGCTGTCATTTCTTCTCCAAAGAGAAGCTTCATTTTAAAAGATTTGTTTTTTTATGATGAAAATAGGGCTACATTTATTTATTTATTTATTTATTAATCATATTTATATACCGCCCTATCTCCCGAAGGACTCAGGGCGGTTCACAGGCACTTAAAAACACATAAATACAGAATAAAAACAATTTAAAAAACTTATTTTAAAGCCCGTTAATTAAAATATACAGATAAAACCTAATTAAAACCCATAAATTTAAAATCTAGCTCAGTCCTGCACAATTAAATAAATATGTTTTAAGCCCGGAAGGTCCAAGGCCCGGAAGCCGCCGGAGTCCGGGGGGTAGTCCGTTCCAAAGGTGGGGAGCCCCCACAGAGAAGGCCCTTCCCCTGGGCGTCGCCAGACGACATTGCCTCGCTGACGGCACCCTGAGGAGACCCTCTCTGTCGCACGGGTCGGTGAGAGGTATTCGGTAGCAGAAGGCGGTCCCGTAAATAACCCGGCCCAATGCCATGGAGCGCTTTAAAGGTGGTCACCAAAACCTTGAAACGCACCCGGAAGGCCACAGGTAGCCAGTGCAGTCTGCGCAGGATGGGTGTTATCACAGCCACGAGGGCTCCATCTATCACCAGCGCAGCCGCATTCTGGACTAACTGCAGCCTCGGATGCCCTTCAAGGAGCCCCATGTGAGAGCAATGCAGTAATCCAGGCGAGGCGTCACGAGTGCGTGGTGACCGTGCATAGGGCATCCCGGTCCAGAAAGGCGCAACTGGCGTACCAGGCGAACCTGGTAGAACGCTCTCCTGGAGGCGGCCGTCAAATGGTCTTCTAGAGACAGCCGTTCGTCCAGGAGGACGCCTGTTGCGGACCCTCTCCATCGGGGCCAATGACTCGCCACCGATGGTCAGCGCGGATTGCTGACTGTACCGGGATGCCGCATCCACAGCCACTCTGTCTTGGCGGGATTGAGCTTGAGCCTGTTTCTCCCCATCCAGACCCGTCGGCCTCCAGACACCGGGACAGCACTTGATAGCTTCGTTGGGGTGGTCCGGTGTAGAAAAGTACAGCTGGGTGTCATCCGCGACAGCTGGTACTTCACACGAAACCACTGATGATCTCACCCAGCGGCTTCATGTAGATGTTAAACAGAAGGCGAGAGGATCGACCCCGCGGCACCCCACAAGTGAGGCGCCTCGGGCCGACCTCTGCCCCCTGTCAACACAGACTGCGACGGTCGGAGAGATAGGAGGAGAACCACCGATAGACGGTGCCTCCACTCCCAATCCCTCCAACCGGCGCAGCAGGATACCATGGTCGATGGTATCGAAAGCCACTGAGAGGTCTAATAGGACCAGGGCAGAGGAGCAACCCCTATCCCTGGCCCTCCAGAGATCATCCACCAGCGACCAAAGCCGTCTCCGTGCTGTAACCGGGCCGGAAACCGGACTGGAACAGGTCTAGATAGACAGTTTCATCCAGGTGCAAGGATATGCCACCATACTCTCTACAACCTTCGCCGCAGCGAAGGTTGGAGACCGGACGATAATTACCTAAAACAGCGGGTCCAGGAAGGCTTGTTGAGGAGGGCCTCACCACCGCCTCTTTCAAGGCGGCCGGAAGACACCCTCCACCAAAGAAGCGATCGTAATCGCCTGGAGCCAGCCTCGTGTGACCTCCCGGTGGCCAGCACCAGCCAGGAGGGGCACGGGTCCAGTAAACATGTGGTGGCATTCAGCCTACCCAGCAACCTGTCCATGTCCTCAGGAGCCACAGGGTCAAACTCATCCCAAACAATATCGCCAAGACCACCTCGAGCATCTCACCCGCATCACATAATCTTGGTCCAACCCATCCCGAAGCTGAGCGATTTTATCGTATAGATAACCGTTAAACTCCTCAGCACGTCCCTGCAGCGGGTCATCCCGCTCCCCTGGTGTAGGAGGGAGCGAGTCACCAAACAGGGCGGCTGGGCGGTTATCTGCCGATGCAATGAGGGAGGAGGCGTAGCTACGCCTCGCTTCCTCAATGCCACTAGGTAAGTCTAGTATAGGACTTCACTAGTGTCGATCAGCTTCGAGCGGCTAGACCTCCAGGAACTCTCTAGGCGTCTTCTCCGGCGCTTCATCCCTCTCAGCTCCTCGGAGAACCAAGGAGCCGGTTGGGACCTGCGCCGGGTCAGAGGCCGCAAAGGCACGACATGGTCTAAGGCCCCTGCCGCGGCCCGTTCCCAGGCCGCCACAAGTTCCTCAGCCGAGTCGTGAGCCAGACCCTCAGGAAACGGCCCAAGCTCCGTCCGGAACCCGTCAGGGTCCATCAGGCGCCTGGGGCGGAACCAACGTATCGGCTCCGCCTCCCTGCGGTGGTGAATGGCGGTCAGAAAGTCCAGGCGAAGAAGAGAGTGATCTGACCATGACAAAGGTTCGATGACTTTGTATGGATATAATGTGAAAAGATTACTTTTAGAATATGAGTAAAAAATTTATTTTGACATAATTTACTTCTACATGAAAACTTTTGATCATAAGTGATTTTAACTGGTTAGTGAAATCTAATAAGGTAATTGTGCAATATTCCAAATGTTCCAACTCAGCTAAAGTAAAAAGTAATCGAAATTATTTTGAATTAATTAGCACCTTTCATGTGTTAATTTTCACACACATCATAATTTGTGAAGATGATCTTTTCCTGAGCTAAATGCTATGTTGTGGAGAGGAAGATTGGGTTGCGTGAATTTTCTTCAACTCTTAGTAACTTTTGTAATCAGAGAGCACCATCAGTCACTCAAAGCATTGAGGATGAAGGACAAGATCGTGAGGTTGGGGTGGGGGTGGGCAGAGAGGAATACACACAAGCAGGAGTGGGCTTCAAAAATTTCAGCAATGGGTTCTCTGCCTGGTTGCTGGGTAGGTGTGGCCATGATGGGCACACCTAGTCGGCCTCCTGCACCAAGGGGGGGGGTTCTCCTTCCCCAGACTCTGGAGGCTTTCCTCAAATCTCTGGGAGGATGGAAACTGCCTCCCCCAGGCTCTGGAGGCCCTCTGGAGCTTCCGGGAGGAATGCTTTTCCCCCTCTCCGAGCCTCCATGTGGGCCCTACACTTACCTCACATCCAAAACGGGTCTCGTGGAGACTCCTCGGAGGGGTGGGGTAGGAGGGGCAGGTTGGGATGGGGTGGGAGGGGCAGGTTGGGATGGGGTAGGAAGGGCCAACCAGGGGTGGGATTTGAAGGTTCTCCGAACCGGCCATAATGTTAGCTATGGGTTCTCCCAAACCTGAGTGAACCCGTAGCACAGAGGTGGGTTTCAGCAGGTTCTAACCAGTTATGGTGAACCAGTAGTGGAAATTTTGAGTAATTCAGAGAACCGGTAGTAAAAATTCTAAATGGCCCTGCCCCCATCTATTCTTTGCCTCCCAAGTCCCAGCTGATCGGGAGGAAATGGAGATTTTGCAGTATCCTTCCCCTGGAGTGGGGTGGGAATGGAGATTTTACAGTATCCTTCCCCTGCCACACCCACCAAGCCACGTCCACCAAGCCACACCCACAGAACCGGTAGTAAAAAATTGTGAAACCCACCACTGCCGTAGCATCCCACCACTGCACACAACAGACCCTGAACAACAATGCCAACTGCTCAACAACCACTCCAGAAGGGAAAGGGTAGGGAGAGAGGAGAAGGAAGAAAGTAGGTAGGTAGGTAGTGGGGGAGAAGAAGGAGGGGAAGTGAGAGGGTTAGAAAGGATGGAAGTGAGAAGTGAGAAGGAGGAGAGGAAGTAGGAAAGAGAGGTGGAGGAAGGTGGAGAAAGTAAAAGAAGGTAGAGAAGGGTAGAAAGGTTTAAGGAAGGGAGTGGCGACTGGGCAAGCCCGATTGAGTACAATTTATGGGGAGGAATAAATGTTGGATAATTGAATGTATTGTACACTGGTTAAATTGTTGGAAATATTATGGAAAATAAAAAAAAAATTGGGAGAAAAACAATGCCAACTGAAGACAGCAAGGAAGATGAGGATAAAGACTCTTTCCCAGTCAAACTGTGAAAACTAAAGATTAATGGTAATTTTGGAGATCATTTGGAAATAATCTAAGAGTCTAGTTTCTAAGATCAGGAGATGAAAAGAACAGCAAAAGTCATGTTAGTTGCAGATCCAGTCCAGCTTGGTAAGACTTAAGATTGCTGGCCGGGATAGGATCAGGATATATCCCTTCCTTTTTAAAATAATTTTTTTAAATTAAAATTTAAAAATATAAAGATAAAAAACTTAATACAAAGTAAGAAAAATACCAAAAAAAGTGCAGGGAAAAAGAAAAATAAGAAATGAAAAAAAAAAGACTTTCCTCTTCATCAAGAAAAGACTAAGCAATTTCAGCTACTTATCACCTTTAACATTTCCACGAAGGACTTTTTCTTCCCATATCTCATCTCTTATCTATAAACAAATTATAAAGCCTCATCATTCAGTCCTAATTAAGAGTTATACAGTATATTTTAATCTTAATCAAATACACCAGTTTCATCTTCCTTTACTTTTAGCACCGTTAATTTATAATTTTCTCTAAAAATACAACAATAAAATATCCTTTCAATATCTTATCTAGAAACCAAGTTTTCAAGCCTTGTCAAGAAAAATCAATCAAGAGGTATCAGAAACATCATCAACAACCTTGATCTTTAATCTCTTCAAATAGCATCCAACAAATTTATTTCCTATCACTTTGTCTCTTCTCAGAAACCCCTACACAAACCAAAAATAATAAAATCTACATTATACCAGAAATAACAAAATTTAAGAAAATATTAATGAAATAAGCCTTTTTTTTGTAATTCTTTATTTTACACTGTAGCTTATCACTTTCTCTGAAAGTATATATTCCACCCATGTCTTATCTATAAACAAATTTTTAAAGCCTTATTATTCAATCTCATGGAGGAAAAAACCCATTAAAAGCTACCAGAAGTCATACATATTTTAATGATCAAATACGCAAACTTTATATTACTTCTTTTGCTTTTAAAAATCTTGATGTTTACTCCCTTTTTTTTTGTAAAGAGTTTTTTATTTTTTATAAGCGATGTTTATTCCCTTTGAATAGTATCCCAAAAACTGATTTGTCTTCATTTTCTTTTTTGTCTTTTCTCAGGAACTCATTAAGGAGTTTAATATATCTTTCTGGTAAGTCCAAGATAAGAATGTTGCCCAAGTCACTCTTCTGATTTATCATTTGTGTGATCCTTTTAATTATTAACACATCAGCCCATTTCATTTGTAAATCCAGTACAATATCTTTTTCCATTTCATTGTCAGAAGTGAAGAAGCAAGACCACACAATAAATTCTACTTAAGTTGATTTATTGTTCATGCCTAAACACAAGAATCTAGTCAACTAATGGTCACCACTAAATTGGCACTAAATAAGAGTTAATGGAATTCAGGAAGTGTTGGACTTGGACTGCTTGTGACAACATAATGACTCTAGGCTGATTCCTCTTTTGACTCTAACCCCAGGCTCTGCCTCTTCTTCTTCCACAATCATTCTTGTAACTTGTCATGCTTAAATCTAGATCCAAAATAGCCTGATTCACAGTTGTATCCTCTTCTATCACCTCTTTTAAACCATTTTTTATGGTAGCAGATAATTTTAATAGAAATTTCTGAGCCCATTCTTCCCAAATATAATCAAATATTTCCATAGTTGGATTACTTTTCTTCATTCTCTATTAGTGGCTCTGTTCTCCTTTAGTTATAATCTCAGGGTTTTTTTTTCTGGTTGCCTCTGGTGTCCAGCTTTCAAACTCTCCTCTTTTCATGTTTTTCTGCAATCCACAATATTTTCCCAAGGGTAGATTTCTTATACTTAAGATTCAAAATCTTTATATATTTTTAATAGAATTTTAAACAATCCACAGGGGGGATTCTTATAATTAATTTCAATATTTTATTTTCAATCCATCTGGCCCTTTATAATATTTATAGCTTTCCAAAAATGTTCTAATCAACTTTTTGCTGTTTACTTCAGCATATTTTTTTAAAAAAAATTCTTAACTAAAACTTCTTTCCCGGAGGGTTGAAGGAGAATCTCTCAGAGTGATGAAACTTGCAGGTCTGAAGATTCTTAATATCCAAAAAGCAGTTAACAAGCATTTTCCAAAAGAAAGGAAGTGGGTGAACTCAATGTTTCTTTAAAGATTTGTTTGGGCTTGAGCCCTAAAATGCACTGGAATCATTGTTTTATGGTCTCTTCACAGGAGCTGTGAGCTTCCCATTTATCCCAAGAAGAATGTTGAGGTACTTATCTACTCACTGGCCCCTCATTCTTGCCAATCTTCCATGGTCAACAGCTTCACTGAAAGCAGAGTTCTCTTCAGTCCACCATTGTTTCCCAGGAAGTACACTATACCCCTCCCTTTGGATGGTCAGGATAAATCACTTCTCAAGAGACCTAGTTTTTTGGCATTTGCATGGAATATGCATGAACTCTATTAAGAGTGCTTCTAGAACAGGGGTCTCCAACCTTGGCAACTTTAAGACTTGTGGACTTGAAGTCCCAGAGTTCAACTCTGGGAGTTGAAGTCCACAAGTTTTAAAGTTGCCAAGGTTGGAGACCTCTGTTCTAGAAGACTTGAATTCAGAAGATCCTAAAAAGAAACTAATCCACAATCTTTCCCAACCTTATATATCAGGGAATGTTACAATTAATGGTTGATTCTCAACTAATGAAAAGAAAAACTAATATATAGCAATGTTGGGCTGAGGTTTATTTAAAAAAAAAAAAAAGCCAATGAGGTGATGCTCCCCCTGATAATAAAACTCCAATTTTTCCAAATCTCTTAATTAATGAATTAAATTGCTGCAGATTGCTCTCAAACAGGCTTGGGAAAGATTTCCAGAGCTTGAGATCGACCCTTTGAAGCAGGTCTGGTGACTTCAAATGTAGTCTGAGTGAAAGGTGAAAAAATGCCAAGAAAGCCTCCTTCCTCTTTGAGCTCTTCCACTATCAGAATAAAATAAGGAAGCTGTAATTCATTTCTGGATATGTGGATGGGGACAGTTTTTGTCTTTTAATCCAGACCAGTGATGGGATTCAAATTTTTTTACTACTGTTTCTGTTGGCGTGGCTTGGTGGGCATGTCAGGGGATGGATACTGTAAAATCTCCATTCCCATCCCACTCCAGGGGAAGGATACTGTAAAATCCCCATTCCCTCCCCACTCCAGGAGAGGGTTACTGCAAAATCCCCATTTCCTCCCAATCAGCTGGGACATGGGAGGCAGAAAATAGATGGGGGTGGGGCCAGTCAGAGGTGGTATTTACTGATCCTCTGAACTACTCAAAATTTCCGCTACCAGTTCTCCAGAACAGGTCAGAACCTGCTGAATACCATCTCTGATCCAGACAACCCAATATCTTCAGCCAGATATGTGCCCCAAATATGGTATTCACAATACTAGTTTTACTCAGGATGATTCTTTTGTTATCAAAACTCATAACTCTTCCATTAATTTCTCCCTCCCTCTTTTTTTTTAATGCAGCATGTGTGGCTGTACAATGCAAATAGAGTCAGCACATCTGAAAAGCAACTCAGTGGTGAAAGTTCTTTGAAGTATATATTGCCTGCAAAGTGAAAACTCATTAGTGAAGCATCATATTCAGGCAGAGAATATGGGAGGTATGAATTGCAGGCCTGCTCAACACTGGACAAATTATTTTTCTTTCTCTCTCTCAGGTGCCTGGAGAGGTAGTTGCCCTATAATGGTAGTCAAATTTAAAATCAAGCAGCTCAAGGACCTTTGGACATTTTTTTTTTTTGCTGGGGGTAAAATTCTGTTATGCATAATTTACATTATGCAAGGGATATCCTTTTTGAACATATATTTATTCATTTAAATTTATTAGGTAACTCATGTTTCCATAATTAAGGTCTCCAATACTAACAAGATAGACAATAATGAGATAAAAGGATAGTTTGAGGGACGGAGAATTTAATTTCCTCCTTTTCCTAGGTTCTACCATACCTCAAGACCTAAAATGGACACCTAACATAAAAAATGTCATCAAAAAAACACAACAAAGAATGATCTTTTTTGCGCCAATTCAGGAAGCTCAAACTGCCTAAGAAGCTGCTGATTCAGTTCTACAGAGGAATTATTGAGTCTGTCATCTGCACCTCTATAACTGTCTGGTTTGGTTCTGCAACCCAACAAGAGAGACACAGACTTCAGAGGATAATTAGAACTGCAGAAAAAACAATTACTACCAACCTGCCTTCCATTGAGGACCTGTATACTGCACAAGTCAAAAAGAGGACTGAGATAATATTTACAGATCCCTCACATCCTGGACATAAATTGTTTCAACTCATACCATCAAAACAACATTATAGAGCACTGCACACCAAAACAACTTGACACAAGAACAGTTTTTCCCCGAATGCCATCACTCTGCTACACAAATAATTCCCTCAACACTATCAAACTATTCACTAAGTCTGCATTACTATTACTATTACCGTGTTTTCCCAAAAATAAGACTCTGTCTTATATTTTTTGAACCCTTAAATAAGTGCTTGGCTTTATTGCCATGCGCTCAAATGCCCAATTGGGCTTATTATCAGGGGATGTCTTATTTTGGGGAAAACAGGGTAGCCTTCTCATTATTCCTATCACCCATCTCCTCCCACTTACAACTGTAACTTTGTTGCTTGTATCCTAACGATTTATATTGATATCGATTGTTTCCTAGTATGATTTGATTGCTTATTTGTACCCTATGGCTACCATTAAGTGTTGTACCTTATGACTCTTGACAAATGTATCTTGTCTTTTTATGTACATTGAGAGCATATGCACCAAAGACAAATTCCTTGTGTGTCCAATCACACTTGGCCAATAAAGAATTCTATTCTATCCTATCCTATCCTATCCTATCCTATCCTATCCTATCCTATCCTATCCTATCCTATCCTATCCCATCCCATCCCATCCCATCCTATTTTCTATTCTATTCTATTCTATTCTATTCTATTCTATTCTATTCTATTCTATTCTATTCTATTCTATTCTATTCTATTCCCCCTCCCCATTGTCCTTTCCCCATCTCTATTATCTGTGGCTTAATGAAAACCATCCAAGAGCCAAATTATGGCTCTTAAGAGTACATTATGACATTATCATCCCAAACATGAAATTTTCATGCTTGCAGAGATCACGATCCTACCACAAAACTGCATCATTTGTGCAAGGATGTAATGTTGCACAGATCATTTGAAATCACCATGGCTCACAAGGATTCATTGTAATGCCTATCTTCCCTTCCCCACACCAACTCCAGGGTTCATGGCAGCTTCTGAGGCTGGCCCTGTTGGGGAACACGATAAGCAAAGAAAGGGTTAATCCTACAACATATAGAGGTCCTATTTCATCAGGGCTTTTGCCAAATGCACAAAACTTTGCTTTCCATTATATTTAAAGCTGATCATATTCTAGTTTCTCTGAACTTGTGGCTGGACCAATAACAGGAATTCTATCCATCTAAAAGTGTCCCTTTCCACTAATTTCCCCATCTAGCCATTTTACACAACATCACTCATTCCCGGGGTGGATTTTTTTTTGTGGGGGGGAGATAGTGAAAGCCATAGACGTAGTAAGGGGAGGAGAGGCAGATAAGAGCCCTTGTACAACTGAAACAAAAGTCAACTCGGAGCCTCATTAAAGGAATGAGAGCGTCTCATTTTTAATACGATACACTCTTTCTCTTTTGAACATTTTGATCTACAGAGGATTTTCCCCCCTTTCTCTATTTGCCATTATTATTACAGTGGTGAACTTTCTGCCTTTCCAAGCCATTATCTACCTTTATTTTTAGAAAACGATCCTGCGGAAGATACACTCCACTCCCCCCAAATGCTCTCAGAAATATGCAGAGCATTTTCATGACTTGTGCAAACTCAGCCCTTCTCTGGACGGAGTTTGCACAAGTTAAGTCTATCAATAGAAGAACTGTTCCAAACCATTTTCGCTTCATGTGGTTATTTGTGTTACAGCTTTTCAGAGCAAGATTGGAAGTTCGCATTGCTTGACCAGGTCTAATCTGCTCACATACTGTAATTTTCTTTCTCCCCCCACCCCATTTTTGGGAAGTTCCTTTTGAAAATGAGCAGTTCTAAAAACAAACATTTAGTGGCAGCAGCATGCTATAATTCTCATGGAATTAAAAGGTCTTCAAAGCAAGAAGGCTTCCTTCTAATTAAATACAGCATTGTCTGCCTTATTTAAAAACAATTAAAGACACTCATACTAGCAGGTTTCTTGGGATAATTATGAAAAGGCTGCTTTAGTGGGATGGCGACAAAGAAAAAGGAAGGCTTTGTGAAATTAATTTTGCAAAAGTTAATTTATTATTTATTTATTTATTTATTTGGCCAACCTCTTCAACACATTCTTCAGTTCAGTCTTTGTAAACAGCAATGGCTCATGCCCCTCATTTCCCAATCGTACCACAACTACTCACAACAATCTACAACATGTCGATTTCACAGAAGATGCTATTGAAACCTAAAACCATCTCTGTCAATTGGCCCTGATGGATTATGTGCCTACTTCCTAAAGAAACTCTCAACCACCATAGCAGAACCACTTAGCATAATCTATGAAATATCTTTCAGAACTAGCTCACTAGCCACGGTCATCCCTATCTTCAAAAAGGGTGACCCCAGCCTAGTTGATAATTACAGACCAATCTCATTATGTTGTGTCACCTGCAAAGTCATGGAATCAATCATAAACCAATCCATTACCTTCTACTTAGAGACAAACAATCTACTCTCTAACAAGCAATTTGGCTTTAGAAAACAAAAGTCCTGCAACCTGCAACTATTGCACTGCAAAAACATATGGACTTCAAAACTCGACCAGAGTAAATCAATAGATGCAATTTATATAGACTTCTGTAAAGCCTTCGATTCAGTGGTACATGACAAGCTACTTCTAAAACTAAAATCTTAAGCATTTCCAGATTCCTGCATAAGTGATAGCTGCGTTCCTATCAAACAGGCAGCAAGTAGTCAAAATAGGGAACACCTTATCTAACCCTGCACCTGCAGCAGTGTCCCCCAAGGCAGTGTTTTAGGATCCACATTCTTTATACTTTATATAAATGACCTTTGCAATCATATTATAAGCAACTGCATTCTCTTTGTGGATGATGTAAAACTATTCAACACCACTGACAATGCTGCTACTCTACAAAAAGACCTTGACTATGTGTCAGAATGGTCAAACAATTGGCAACTCCAAATCTCAACCAGACAAATGCTCTGTCTTACACATTGGCAAAAATAATCATAACACAAAATACAAGCTGGATGGATACGACCTAACAGAAGACCCTCACTCTGTCAAAGACCTTGGAGTACTCATCTCAAATGATCTAAGTGTCAGAAATCACTGTAGCATTGCTAAAAAAGTATTAAGAGTTGTTAACCTAATCTAGCGTAGCTTCTTCTCTGATAATATTGAACTGCAAACTAGGGCATACAAAACTTTTGCTAGACCAATTCTTGAATACAGCTCATCTCTCTGGAACCCACACTGCATACATTCAATACAATTGAATGAGTCCAGAGATATTTCAGAAGAAGAGTCCCCCACTACTCTGCTCGCAACAAAATACTTTATGCACCAGACTCGAAATTTTGGGCTTAGACAATTTAGAACTTCGCCGTCTTTGGTCTGATCTAAGCATGGTACATAAAATCATCAGCTACAATAACCTACCAGCCAATGAATACTTCAGCTTCAACCAAAACAATACAAGAGCACACAATAGATACAAACTCATGGTAAACTGATCCAAACTAGACTGCAGAAAATATAACTTCAGTAACAGAGTTGTCAACACTTGGAATGCACTATCTGACTTGTGGTTTCTTCCCCAAATCTCCAAAATTTTAACCTTAGACTGTCTACTGTAGACCTCACCCCATTCCTAAGAGGTCTGAAAGGGACGTGCATAAGCCCCTATCGTCCCTGTCCCAATGTTTTTTTTTATTCATATCCGTTACATGTATTTATAATTATGTTTACACTTGTTTCTATTATAAAATACATGCTTGATGAAATTTAAAAAAAAAATCTCCCACACACTTTATCCTTTATTCCTACCTCTGAAATGAATCTCAAGCTATTTTTGGTGTAGCCCAAATAGTAGACGATCAGTTGCAGGGGGGAAAAAACAATTTACTGTGTATACGAGTCTGAGTTTGTTTGTTTGTTTATTTATTTATTTATTTATTTAGTCACAACAATATACATAAGCATCACACAAAAAGATTATATAGTATATATAATCCTACCCTCAAAACGACGCTATAGAGCACTGCACACCAGAACAACTAGACACAAGAACAGTTTTTTCCCGAAGGCCATCACTCTGCTAAACAAATAATTCCCTCAACACTGTCAGACTGTTTACTGAATCTGCACTACTATTAATCGTTTCATAGTTCCCATCACCAATCTCTTTCCACTTATGACTGTATGACTATAACTTGTTGCTGGCAATCCTTATGATTTATATTGATATATTGATCATCAATTGTGTTGTAAATGTTGTACCTTGATGAACGTATCTTTTCTTTTATGTACACTGAGAGCATATGCACCAAGACAAATTCCTTGTGTGTCCAATCACACTTGGCCAATAAAATTCTATTCTATTCTATTCTATTCTATTCTATTCTATTCTATTCTATTCTATTCTATTCTATTCTATTCTATTCTATTCTATTCTATTCTATTCTAAATATAAGGAGGTATAAGCATATATATATATATATATATGAAGAAAAAGAAAAAATATAGGACAGGAACGGTAGGCACATTTGTGCTCTTATGCCCTTATGGTCCTCTTAGGAATGGGGTGAGGTCAATAGTAGAAAGTTTTTGGTTAAAGCTTTTGGGATTATGGGAAGAGACCACAGAGTCAGATAAAGTGTTCCAAGCACTGATGATTCTGTTACAGAAGTCATATTTTCTGCAATCTAGATTAAAGCGGTTAACATTAAGTTTAAATCTATTGGTTGCTCTCGTATTATTGCAATTAAAACTGAAGTAGTCTTTAACAGGAAGGACATTACAATATATGATTCTATGAGTTAAACTTAGGTCTTGTCGAAGGCGATGGAGTTCTAAGTTGCATGAGTTATCATGCAATTCTGACCCTAAGGTGTGAACATGATCTTGGTGGCTTGAGCTTGAAGCCAACTTTTCTCACAGAAGGCATAACTAAGTATATTTCCCTACTTCCACCTAGCCAATAAACATACCATGGTTACATCAACAGAATATATCAAGAGTTATTTCCTCTTGTCCACAATCTATGCCTTAAGCAGGTGTAAGTCATCTTTAGCTATACCATTGTCAAAGTGGCCATTTTGTCATTTCTCACTATTCAAGGACAGTCTCAAAGCATGTCAAATGCAGGTAGTCCTCTACTTTATTTAGTGACTGTTCAAAATTACAACAAGAATAGAATAGAATTTTTATTGGCCAAGTGTGATTGGACACACAAGGAATTTGTCTTGGTGCATATGCTCTCAGTGTACATAAAAGAAAAGATACGTTCATCAAGGTACAACATTTACAACACAATTGATGGTCAATATATCAATATAAATCATAAGGATTGCCAGCAACAAAGTTACAGTCATACAGTCATAAGTGGAAAGAGATTGGTGATGGGAACTATGAGAAGATTAATAGTAGTGCAGATTTAGTAAATAGTTTGACAGTGTTGAGGGAATTATTTGTTTAGCAGAGTGATGGCCTACGGGAAAAAACTGTTCTTGTGTCTAGTTGTTCTGTTGTGCAGTGCTCTATAGCGTTGTTTTGAGGGTAGGAGTTGAAACAGTTTATGTCCTGGATGTGAGGGATCTGTAAATATTTTCACTGACTTATCACCATTTTTCACACTTACACCCACCATAGACACCATAGTTATTGTCTATGGAGATTCTCAGTTTTTCAGGTCATGGTTGTTTCAAAAGTGCTTTGTCAAAAGGCAACTGGACTTTCTTTGTTTTTCATGGAAAAACAAACATTGTTTTTCAATGTTTTGCTTCTCATGCTTTTTGGAAAAACGATTTTGACCATGTAATCAAAATTCAGACATTTGGCAACAATATTTATGACAGTTGCAGTGTCCTGGAGTCATGGAATCAAGTTTTGCGACGTTCTGACAAGCAAAGTCAGATTCACTTAATAACCGTGTTACTAACAACAACGGAAGTGATTCACTTAACAACTATGGCAAAAAAGGCTGTAAAATGGGGCAAAACTCACCTAACAAATGTCTCACTTAGCCGCAGAAATTTTTGTCTCAATTGTGGTGGTAAGTCAAGGACGACCTGTATTCTTTTCATCTGGTCCCCAGTCTACGCCTGAGGCAGGTATAAGTCATGTTTAGCTGTACCATTGGCAAAGTAGAAATCCCGCATCATTCAAGGACAGCCTCAAAGCATGTAAAATATATGAGCCATGGTAATCCTGGTGAGAAGACAGGTGACTGGAATGACTGGAAACAAAGGCAATAGAGCCAAAATGAGGTTTAGCAAGAGAGAGGCTTAGCAACACTAGTATAGTTTTCCTCGGACTTGAGATGAGCAGAGGGCATTTTGGCTCAGAATTAGGGTGAGTTGTAAAGTGGCTCTATCTTATTTTTAATTCTTGAGTTCCAGGATGCTAATAAGCCTCTTCCCATCTGAATCCCCTGTAGAACCTACAAGGGTGGCAACTGAAACATAGGAGTGTCCTTCTCTTAATTCCCCCAGTACCAATGTGAACTTCAGGAAGATGCCAGAGAGAATTGAAAAGGATTATCTTCTTTTAAAATCTTTTCAGTACAAAGTGGCAGATCTCCCAAGAATAGATCTGTAGCTAATCCCTGAAGGTGAGAGCTCCCAGTAGGATCAATAGATACAGTTTTTTGCTCAGACATGCAGACTTCTCATGAGTGGGAAGTATTTATTGCCCAGCTGAACTGGGAAGCGGCCAAAACTAGGAAGGAACAGTTCGTAATACAGGTAGTCCTCAACCTATGACCACAATTGAGCCCCAATTTTCTGTTGCTAAGTGAGACAATTGTTAAGTGAATTTTGCCCCATTTTACGGCCTTACGACAGTTGTTAACTGAATCAACGCAGTTGTGAATCTGGCTTCCCCATTGATTTTGCTCGTCAGAAGGTTGCAAAATGACCCCTAGATATTGCAACAGTGATAAATACATGCCAGTTGCCTGGCGTCAAGAATTTTGATCACGTGACCATGGGAATGCTGCAATGGTCGTAAATGTGAAAAATGGTCGTAAGTCATTTTTTTCAATGCTGGTGTAATTTTGAACTGTCACTAAATGAACTTTTGTAAGTCGAGGACCTCTATAATTAATGAATCCATTAAGCCAGGTGTCCCAAGACGGTTAAAAGGGGCAAGTGTGAAATGAATTTAATTGTCTCCTGGGTTAATACTGAGCAGAGTTCTGTTTTAGGGCTCTAATGTCCTTTTAATAATACATTAAGTACCTCAGCTGCAGCTTAGATATAACCTAGAATTAGGTTATATCCAGGGGTGGGTTCTAACTTTTTTTACTACCGGTTCTGTGGGCGTGGCTTATTTTGTGGGCATGGCTTGATGGTCATGTGACAGTGGGTGTGGCTTGATGGTCATATGACTGGGTGGGCGTGGCCAACTCAATGTCTCTCATGTCAAGGGGTACCTTGCCGGCCCCTCCCCTCCCAGCCATTCCTTGTCACACCCAGCCTCAACCTATCTATAGTTATGCAAAAATCTATATATATATCTATATATAACGCATGCGCAAGATGGCGTCGCATTGACTTCGCGGTGATGGTGGTCTCTCTTGTCCGGTGGTCTGGACAGAAGGGAGGGGCGTTTTGACATCGCTGCCCCCCCTTCCTGGTTGAACGGATCTCCTGCTGACCCAGGGAGAGGGTTTTTTGCCCTCGGGAAGAGCTGGGCCGGCAGGACGAGCCCAAATGCTGCCGGCATGTTTTGCCAGCTCGGCCGGCTCGTTTTGGGGCGGTGGCTGGTCACCGGCGTTTTCTTTCGCCACTTTTTGACGGCGGCGGCGGTGGCCGGTGGAGGGGGCAGGGGGCGGGGGGCGGAGGGGGCGTTTGACATTTTCACCCTCCTCTCACTCGTCCTCCTCTTGCCCGCGGTGGGGGCGGAGGGGGCGTTTGTCACTCTCGCCCTCCTCTCGCCCCTTGGCGCTTGACACACTCGCCCTCCTCTCACTCGCCCTCCTCTCGCCCTCGGAGGGGGCGGAGGGGGCGTTTGTCACTCTCGCCCTCCTCTCGCCCCTTGGCGTTTGACACACTCGCCCTCCTCTCACTCGCCCTCCTCTCGCCCTCGGAGGGGGCGGAGGGGGCGTTTGTCACTCTCGCCCTCTTCTCGCCCCTTGGCGTTTGACACACTCGCCCTCCTTTCACCTTTGGAGGGGGCGGAGGGGGCGTTTGTCACTCTCGCCCTCCTCGCCCTCTTTTTAGCCGAACTGAAACTGCAGAACTGACCAGAAGCGACCAGCAGATGACGGCAGCCGGTGGGGGGGGCATTTTGATGTCATTGCCCCCTCGTCGGCGGAAAAGATAGCTTGCCGGTCCACGGGTCTCTTTGGACAGCTTTCTGGGGGTGATGGTTTCCCGATGGCAGTTGACGTCATAATGAGGGCGACGACAGCGGGGATGACTCTCTACCTTCACATAAACATTGAATCATCTGGCCCTTTCTCCATCACTTGGGCCGTTGTCTACCTCTTTTGTCGTCGAGGATTCCTTTCAGCCGATTTCTGTCCCGTGTACTACACCATCTTCTTGAACAACTTGACCGACCAGGACTGCTTTTCCACCATTTCTCGTGATTTCTATGACATGACATATTTGTGGACGCAACCCTTTGGTTTACCAGATTATTGTTATGCGAACATTTACAGCGGCCAACCTTCTTGCCCTGCGAGATTCCCCTCTCTCGCGGGTTTGGCCCTCTACATTATCAAGGGCCCATCTTGAGGACGGGTTTTGGAACCCCGAGAGGTGGCATGCCAAAAATAGGAAACTCA
This sequence comes from Ahaetulla prasina, assembly GCF_028640845.1. NCBI lineage: Eukaryota > Metazoa > Chordata > Lepidosauria > Squamata > Colubridae > Ahaetulla > Ahaetulla prasina. Next base: position 202,533,139 of record NC_080540.1, on the reverse strand, counting down.
GGGGATTTTTAATTAACTGTTTTAATCGGTTTTTTAAGGGGAGTTTTAATGGGAATTTTAAGGGGAGGGTGGGAACTGACGGGTTCGGGTTGGGAGGGGTAGGGGGGGTGGATGGGTGGGTGGGGAAACCCATCAGGGAGGGGGCTAGGTCCACCATGTGTTCGCGGTGGTAACTTAATAGGTCCTGGGGTTATGGCGAGGGGTGTCGTTCCAGTTTGTCAGGGTCGAACTATTACTACGGTAAGTGGGAGAGGCAGATATGACGGAAGGGGGGGGCCACATCAGGTCTCGGGGCTCGCCTCGCTGTTCTGACGATTGCGTGCTCCGCCCCAGAAATTTCCCGTGACCCGAGTGGCCAGGGTAATCGGGACCTGGGCCTCCGGCTGATGTTATGTAATGCCAGGTCCGCGATTAATAAAGCCCCCCTGATTTCAGATCTTATTCAGGAAGGGACCGCGGACGTTATGGGCATTACGGAGACCTGGCTGGGCACCGAAGGGGTCCCCTAGTGGAGATGTGCCCACCAGGCTTCCGAGCATTCCATCAGCCGAGGCCCAGGGTAGGGGTGGAGGGGTGGCGGTTATCATTAAGGAGAGTCTTGAGCCGAGGGAAACCACTGTGCCTCAGATAGCTGGGTGTGAATCCCTCTTCGTGAAGTGGGGCTGTAGAACTCAGGTGGGCTTGTTGATCACGTACCTGGCTCCTTGCTGTGTGACTACAGCCCTGCCTGAGCTGTTGGAGTTGCTGGCCGGGTTGGCAATTGAAACCCCCAGACTGTTGGTCATGGGGGATTTCAATTTGCCATCAGCCGGCGTAGCATCCTCGGCAGCTCAGGAGTTCATGGCTTCCATGACGGCCATGGACCTGATTCAGTTAATTGACGGCCCTACCCACGTCGGGGGAGGTACCCTAGACCTGATTTTTATCTCTGGCCAGTGGTCTAATGATCTGGTTTTAAATGATTTAGTTGTTGAACCTTTGTCATGGTCAGATCATTTTCTCCTTCGTCTAGACTTTCTGACCGCTACCCACCACCGCAGGGAGATGGAACCAATGCGCTGGTTCCGTCCCAGGCGCCTGATGGACCCGGAGAGGTTCCTGACGGAGCTTGGGCCGTTTCCCGAGCACCTGGCCCACGACTCGACTGAAGAGCTAGTTGCGGCCTGGGAACGGGCCGCGGCTGGAGCTTTGGACCGTGTCGTGCCTTTGCGGCCTCTGACCCGGCGTCGGTCTCAACCAGCTCCTTGGTTCTCCGAGGAGCTGAGGGAGATGAAGCGCCGGAGAAGATGCCTAGAGAGTGCCTGGAGATCCAGCCGCTCTGAGGCTGACCGGACACTAGTTAGGTCCTATAGTAGGACCTACCTAGTGGCAATGAGGGTTGCGAAGCATTCCTCGTTCCTCCCTCATTGCGTCGGCAGATAACCGCCCGCCGCCCTGTTTGGGTGACCGCTCGCTCCTTCAACAGGAGGGGCGGAGGACCCCTACAAGGCGTGCCGAGGAGTTTAACGGTTATCTATACGACAAAATCGTTCAGCCGGACGGATTGGATCAAAATTGGGTAGATCCAGGCGAGGGTTCTGAGGCCCGAGACCCGTCTTGTTGAGGTGGTTTGGGATGACTTTGATCCTGTGACTCCCGAGGACATGGACAGGTTGCTGGGTAGGCTGAACGCCACCACATGTTTACTGGATCCGTGCCTCCTGGTTAGTACTGGCTACTCAGGAGGTGACACGAGGCTGGCTCCAGGGATTACAAATGCTTCTTTGGGAGGGGTCTTTCCCGCGGCCTTGAAAGAGGTGGTGGTGAGACCCCTCCTCAAGAAGCCTTCCCTGGACCCAGCTGTTTTAGGGAACTACCGGCCAGTCTCCAATCTTCGCTTTACGGCGAAGGTTGTAGAGAGTGTGGTGGCATGTCAGCTACCCCAGTACCTGGATGAAGCTGTCTATCTAGACCCGTTCCAGTCCGGCTTCCGGCCCGGATACAGTACGGAGACAGCTTTGGTCGCACTGGTGGATGATCTCTGGAGGGCCAGGGATAGGGGTTACTCCTCTGCCCTGGTCCTATTAGACCTCTCAGCGGCTTTTGATACCATCGACCATGGTATCCTGCTGCGCCGGTTGGAGGGGTTGGGAGTGGGAGGCACCGTTTATCGGTGGTTCTCCTCCTACCTCTCTGATCGGACGCAGACGGTGTTGACAGGGGGGCAGAGATCGACTCCAAGGTGCCTCATGTGTGGGGTGCCGCAGGGGTCGATTCTCTCACCCCTCCTGTTCAACATCTATATGAAGCCGCTGGGTGAGATCATCAGTGGCTTTGGGGTGAGATACCAACTGTACGCTGATGACACCCAGCTGTACTTTTCCACCCCGGGCCACCCCAGTGAAGCTGTCGAAGTGCTGTCCCGGTGTCTGGAAGCCGTACGGGTCTGGATGGGGAGGAACAGGCTCAAACTTAATCCCTCCAAGACGGAGTGGCTGTGGATGCCGGCACCTCGGTACAGTCAGCTGCAGATGCGGCTGTCTGTCGGGGGTGAATCATTGGCCCCGATGGAGAAGGTACGCAACTTGGGCGTGCTCCTGGATGGTCGGTTGTCCTTTGAAGACCATTTGGCGACCGTCTCCAGGAGAGCATTTTATCAGGTTCGCCTGATCCGCCAGTTGCGTCCCTTCCTGGACCGGGATGCCTTATGCACAGTCACTCATGCTCTCGTTACCTCTCGCCTGGACTACTGCAATGCTCTCTACATGGGGCTCCCCTTGAAGAGCACCCGGAGACTTCAGCTAGTTCAGAACGCGGCTGCGCGGGTTATTGAGGGAGCATCTCGGAGCTCCCACATAACACCTATCCTGCGCAGACTGCACTGGCTACCTGTTGTTTTCCGGGTGCGCTTCAAGGTATTGGTTACCACCTTTAAAGCGCTCCATGGCTTAGGACCGGGCTATCTACGGGACCGCCTACTGCCGGCTTCTATCTCCCATCGTCCGGTACGCTCCCACAGAGAGGGACTCCTCAGGGTGCCGTCAGCCAAACAGTGTCGACTGGCGGCCCCCACGGGGGGGGGCCTCTCTGTGGGATCTTCGACCCTCTGGAACGAACTTCCCCTTGTCCTTCGACAATTACCTGACCTTAGGACCTTTCATGAACTTAAAACTTATTTATTTCGTATGGCTGGACTAGCCTGATTTTTATTTTTATTGGATGGGTTTTTAAAATTTTGTGATTTTACGGGGGAGTACGTTTTTTAACATTTTGGGCATTTAAATTAGTTTTTTAAGGGATGTTTTTAATTATTGTGTGTATCTATATTTTATCTGCCTGTTCACCGCCCTGAGTCCTTCGGGAGAAGGGCGGTATACAAATTAAAATATTATTATTATTATTATTATTATAAAAATGCTGTTCACCTTTTTTCAACTTTATTATCTACATACTATAGATCAGGGGTCTCCAAACTTGGCCACTTTAAGACTTGAGGACCAACTCCCAGAATTCCTCAGCCAGCTTTGCTGTCTTAAAGTCTTAAAGTGGCCAAGGTTAGAGACCTCTGCTATAGATGTACTTGATGAAGGTATCTTTTCTTTTATGTACACTGAGAGCATATGCACCAAGACAAATTCCTTGTGTGTCCAATCACACTTGGCCAATAAATTCTATTCTATTCTATTCTATTCTATTCATGGACCACTGAAAGGAGGAAATGGCTCACATGCTTTGCTCAAAGCATGTGTGATAGGCAACAGTCTTTTAAGGGGCTGCTAGAAAGAAGGGGGGGGAAAGTATTTTCCAAAGGACCAGAAGGCAAAACAAGAAGCAATGGGTGGAAATTCATCAAAGAGAGAAGCAACCTAAAACTAAGGACAAACTTCCTGACAGTGTGAACCTAAATAGGTTTTAGTCATAATTTCACATATAAAATAGCCATTCATGTAATACAACTTGAATATTGTTCAAAACAATCATTAGTATTATGGCTGATGTTTGACAGCAAGCCTAAAATCCCCATTCCCTCCCCACTCCAGGGGAAGGTTACTTCAAAATCCCCATTCCCTCCCCACCCCACTAATCTGTTCTGGGAAGGAATCAAACTCCCCCCCTCTTCATTTCCCAAATAAAATATCCCAGATAATTAAGGAATAATCAAGCTGCTAGCAAGGAACCTGCTTGGAATTCCACATTCTTGCCAGCTGCATAAAGGAAAATTTGTAAGCAGAAAACAGCTACCGGTGCATAGAGATCATAGAAAGTGGAAGCCGGAAGTTTGGCTCCGTTTGCAAGCAGGCAGAAAATTCATTCAAGACAGGATACTTCACAATGGAAATCGTCCAAACCTTTTTAGAAACACAAAGCCCATGTTGCACAAACCCCAAAACTTCAAAAATATGGTTCAAAAACCATATAAGAATTCCTCCTCTTATCCAATTTGTTGTTCAGCTGACCCAGAAAGGAGCTTCTAGCCGCTCTGTCAATTTAAAGCGACAGCGTTTCCACCCACCCCCCCTTCTTCTTTGCCAAGCGATCTCCTGGCTGAGAAGCGAGCCGATCAGTTGGGAGGCTTCTTGGCTGCTCAATTTAAAGGGATGGTGTCTTGTTTTTTTTCCCTCTTCTTCGACAAGTGAGTCTTGATTTTTTCCTTCTAGCCAATCAGCTGGGAGTTGGGAGGCAGCAATAGATTGGGGGCCGGCCAGGCAGAATTTTTACTACCGGTTCTCCGAACTACTCAAAATGTTTACTACCGGTTCTTGCGAACTGGGGAGAACCGGTAGCAACCCACTACTGGTTATATCTAAGAATATTAAGAATATTCTAAGAATAGAATTAAAGGTTTTGTTTTGTGTGTGATTGTGTGACTGAATATTATCATAGTTCTAACCTCTTGTTGTTAGTTGCAAAGTCATGTCCGACCCATTGCAACCCCATTCGGCAACCTTCCTCCAGGCCTTCCTGTCCTCTACCATCCTCTGGAGTCCATTGAAACTCATGCTGACTGCTTCAGTGACTCCATCCAGCCACCTCATTCTCTGTCGTCCCCTTCTTCTTTTGCCCTCAATTGTTCTCAATATTAGGCTATAGTGACCAGACGTCCCGCTTTTGGTGGGACAGACCTGCTTTTTAGAAATTTGTCTCGTGTCCCGCGACATTCTAAAAAAGTCCCGATTGAGTGAAGGTGCATTTAAGGTGCTTTGTCTTTAGGCTGGGAAGGGAAGGTCTTGACTTTGATCAAACGGAACTTCTCTCTTCGAGAGAGCAAATCTCGTTAAAGCAAAGAGAAGAGAGGCAAAGCAAAACAGGGGAGGGCAAAAAGTTTCTTCAAGGACATTCTAGGAAACGCCTGTTGTTTTTTCTCTGCCCACCCAGTCATCTTTGAGCACCCGCCCATCCCACCCCATCGGCAGCCTGTATTCTCCGCTCGGTGTTAACTTCCTCTCTGGGAAAAGCGAGCCGAGCGGTGGGGCGTGGAAAAGAGCACTCCGTTGCTGGGGCAATAGCCAGTTGCGGCCGAGCATGCGCTTTCCACCCTTTGCCCATCAGCTTCGCCTCGGTTGCGCGGGAATTCCCTAGCGCTTGAACCTCTGGAAGTTGGTGCTGCAGAAAAATCCAGCAAGGTAGGCTTTGGAAGAAGAGCCGCTGGGGTTCGTGCTAGCAAAAAAAGAAAAAAGAAAGAAAGGTCTGGTTTGGATTTCCTCTCCTCAGGCGATGTTTGTCATAAGTGCCCCGTTACACCGAGTAGAAGAAAGCGGAAAAAAGAATGCCTGTTTTGCTTGCAAAATTCAGTTCCCTTTCTTTTTCTGGCTGCTGGGGGAGTGGGGATGGGTGGGGGAGAAGGGGGCCCATTAAATGCAAAATGTATTTCTGTACACGAAAAACCCTACCTTCACTACAGCAACTTGTAATGCCCCTTTTTGGGAATTCAGCCCAAGTTTGAACTTAAAAGTAGAACTTGGCTCGGGAATTACTTGGTCAGTTTTGGAATGATTAAACAGCAGCCGCCGCAGCAGCAGCAGCAGCACTACACTCGTTCCAGTTGCTGAGATGAAGTAAAGATGGAGTAATTAGGTTTGGATTTTTGTGGAAGGACTGGTGCAGGAAACTCCTGGTTTCATTCATTTTAAGCATTGGCTTTTTGTATCAATTCCAGTTTAAATCTCGGAGTTTTTTTAAATTTAGCAGATACGATAATCCCACAGACCTCCATTTTATACACTTTTGCCAAATACTCCATATGACAGTATTTCCTCCTTGCCCCACACCTTTATGCTATCTGTATAAATTCATCCTAATGTTTCTACCCCCCACTTTAATATAGTGTATTGTAATTACTCCTGATAGTAACTGCAATACACCATATGAGATAGGTAGGATCACTGTATTGTAATTAATTGAAAATGCAGTGTAAGAGATTTGATATGATCTCTGAAAATATTTTGATGGAAGGTATTCAAGAAGGAGGATATGCAGCTCCTGAACATGCACAGATCATCTTTGCTTCACATCAAGGAAGGTCACTGCTTTTTTTTTTAAATAGTCCTCCAGTTTAAAGTTGTGTGCCCATACACACTCTGCACCCTAACCTTTGACGTGAGAGACACCAAGTTGGCCACACCCACCCAGTCACATGACCACCAAGCCACACCCACCAGACAAGCCACACCCACGGAACTGATATTAAAAAAATTAGACTCCCCCTGCCTCCCCCCGTTAATGGTATCCCACTTTACCGATGTTAAAATCTGGTCACTATATATTAGGCTCTTCAGTGAGTCCTTCCTTCTCATTAGGTAGCCAAAGTATTTCAGTTTCATCTTCAGTCCTAACCTAATCCTATCTAAAACATATTATGCACATAAACCACTTTATATAATTACATTTGGTAGATGCCAGGCAGAGACTTATATTAGGTAGGTCCCAGAGGGCCTTTAAGCCTATGATGCCTGCTTTATGAAACATTCTTCCCCACCCCCCACAAAAAAAAATTAGGTTTGGTCCATCCCTCTTGAAGTCCTGGAAGTTCCTCAAGATTTGATTAGGTTACAAGATCTAGAGTTCCTAGGGAGACGTATTTTGATAGTTCCACAATTGAAACAGATATACTCATTCTCTCTCTGCCTGGGACTTATATATTGCTAATCTTAATTAACTTTTAATTTTCTTAAAATGGACTTTTTTAATATTTTAAATGTTTGTTTTTATAAATACATTGCTTTTTATTTAGTTATTGTGCACCATCTGGAGTCACTTTTCAAGATATAGATGGCAACATAAATTTGATTAATAAATAAAGAATAAATTATATATCCTGAATTATCCATCACAAAGCTGTTTCTTAATATGGTTAGTAAGAATAAGATGAAAAAATTGGGGAAGATTTCAACAACAACAACAAAAATCAAACAACACACCTTTTATTGGGAATACCTTTCTAAAGGAATATCTATTTTTTTTCCAGACCAGTCTGGTTGGATTAAATTAATCCTAGCCTGCCAAAATCACAGGGACACAAAAAAAACCTCAAATGCCTTCTATGCTATTTTTTTAAAAAATGAATGAATTTAATTATTTGGTTTTTCTGTATGGTATGGTTATTAGGCTTTAGAGCAGGAAGAAGCAGACAGAGAAACAAAAATTCTCTAGGTGATAAATGTAGTTCAACAAATCCTTGCAGAAGAAAAAGACTAAGCATTTTATTCCTCTTTTCAAGGAGGTTTGTCTCAGTTTTTGTATTAACAGCATTATACACAGTTATGGAAACACAATAGGCACCGTACTTTTCTGAGTATAAGATGCACTTTTTCCTCCCTAAAAGAGGGTGAAAATTTGAGTGTGTGTTATACACCAAATGTACCCCCGCCCACCTACTGGCCCCCACCAACCGGCCATTTTCAGCCTCCGCACGCTGTTTTAGACCTGTTCCAGGCTGTGGGGATTGTCACAGAACACTGCCACCTCTCTGCTATGCGTTTTTGGCCTCTGCATGTCATGTTTTCAGCCTCTGAATGCACGGAGGCCAAAAACGCAATGCACGGAGGCGGCGATTGGTGGCGATGTGCTGTGGTGATCCCTGCAGCCTGGAATGGGTCTAAAAGGGAGCGTTCAGAAGCTAAAAACATGAGGCACAAAGGCCAAAAACGTGAGGCATGGAGGCAGTGATGGTCTGTGGCATTCCCTGCAGCCTGGAACAGCTGATTGAGGGTATTCTGGGAGACCGATCCATCCACCAATAAGCTGCCTGGGCTGAATCAGGCTGTGATAATGTGCTGAAGATGATCAGGCTGTTTGTTATTTGCTGCAAGGACTCTAGCCAGATGAATACCAATGGATTCTGGTAGGCAGATTTTTTTTTCCTCCCCTAAAACTAAAGTGCGTCTTATACTCTGGAGTGTCTTATACTACGAAAAATATAGTAAACTGAAAGTAATTAAAACATTTTTTAACCAATCCAAATGCCGTTGTTTTTCTTGTAATTCCCAGTTCCTACTCCCATTTCTTTTTCTTTTTTAATCCATGTTGGGATACAAGCTGTTTTGCTTTTTCTTAAATGGCTTTTTAAACATACACACACATACAATTTCAAAAACTTAAATGAAAGCCATTTTGATCTAGTAGTTAAGTCATGAGTCTAGAAGCTAGGAGCTGGGAGTTCTAGTTCCACCTTAGACATAAAGTAGAACTAGAACATGAAAAGTAGCTAGGTGACTTGGGCCACTTGCTTTCTCTTAACCCAGGGGTGTCAAACTCATGTCGTCACAGCAGCATCATGTGACGTACCGGGACTTTCCCCCTCTTCGCTAAATCGGCCGTGGCCGTGGCCAGCATGTGATACATCTGGCCCATGGAGCTGGGAATTTGACAGCCCTGTCTTAGCCCATGATGTAAGACTTGGGTGATAAAACTGGCCCATCAAAATTTAAAAACCAATAATAAGAATAGCTTGCCTTAAGTTTGTGTGTGGCACCACCTGAAAGGGAAGTAGAAGAGCATTGTCCTCCAGGAAAAATATAAAATTGTAACCCGCTCTACTGAATTAACTTTAAGTGCCAATTTAATTGACTGTTGGGTGTTAATGATCAGAAGCCCCACAACTCTTTAGAGAGATTTGCAGAATTATTCTCCCACCCTACCCTAGTTTTCAATGTTATATTTTCCATTAGACCACCTTGCGGTATGTAATCCTACATATGCATTTGAGATGTAGATCTTTCAGCTTGAAAGCGGTGCTTCTGGAATTTTTTTTTCCGGGGGGGTGGGGGAAGAGAAAGAGACACCCAAACCCATTATCGCTCTATGAGTTACAGGTGCTGCAGCAGTTTTCATTTCAATAAATTCTCCAGCTTTATTGCTCCAATGATGATAACAGAAAAAGATGGAAAATCTTTTGGTTTCCAAATTGGCATGCTAGGCCCATGGTTGTCCAAGGGAGAGGGAAGGAGGCAAGTGACATCACATGCATCATTTTCTCATTGTCCAAATGACCCCAAACTGTCATTTGTCTACACCACTGCTGTGATTTCTGTCAGATGTCTTTGCCAATTTGGCACTGCCATACCATCCCACACCAATACGCGCAGAGCTGCCTGGAAACAAAAGAGACGAATGCCTAAGAGTGGCATTCCTACACTACAAAGGAGATTTTAAGGAGCGGGATTCATGCGAAGGAGATTTTAAAGCGTTTTGCTTCTTCTCCCCAGAGATCTCTGTTGTATTAGCATTGCAGGGAAGGGAGCATAATTACATTTTCTGCAGGAAAGATAAAGTCCAATCATTCATTAAATGTTTCTGGAATGCTTCCTTTTTTAAAAAAAATAAAAATCCTTGTTCAATACTCCCTGAGACTTTGCAGTACCAACCCTTTGAAGAAACAGACATTGCAAAAAATATGAAAACTCTATTAATACAATCTGTAATAAGAGAATTTTAAACCCTGACAAAAATTTGTTTGCCTTCCCTCTTATAACATATGAGAGTCAAAATGGGCCAAATTTGAATTTCTTCCTCATCTCTTCTTTCCAGCTCAGCTGATCGGTTTCTAATGGCTAATATATCTTTTCTTCAAGCCTACCTCAATAATCCTCTACCAGTAAACAGTTTCCTTGTGTTCATGCATTTAAAAGCATTTCCATTATTCATATGCCTATTATGAGTGATTATTTTTTACCTCAGAATCCTTCTTTGTTCTTATATTATCTCAAGACATTTCTTTTTTTGCTTCCAGGATTGTAGGTGATGTTTGTTTTGTTGTTGTTGTTTTGCCACATTTCCAGATTTGAGGGAGATTTCTTTTCTTTCTTACTGCTTATTAAGTATGACGATGAATTCTTTCCCACTGCTTATTAACCATGATGATGAATTTCAGAGGCATAATTTTAAATGAATGTGGTGGTTTTAGAGGCAAATGGACTTACAGGTCCTATGCCTACTCAGTTCCACCCTTCCTTGCCCTACGTGCCCTACTGCCCTACTGCTTATTAAGTATGATGATGAAATTTTTCCCACTGCTTATTAACCATGATGATGAGATCTTGATTTCTAAAGAGCCTTGCCATCTATTGTATATACATCATTATAACTGAGCCATACTCCCAGCCCAGGCAAAATACAAAATTTTCAAATACAGAAACTTTTGAGAATTATTTTGCTTTAAATGATAGCATATTGCCTATACAGTTAATTTACATAGAAATGTATCCATCCACTTGATTAAATAGTACAATATCTAGAACTCAAACCACCAAAATTTGGCATTGAAAAACAAACTTCTTGTTGAGGGAACCCACCACTACAAAGCCAAAAAAATACAATACTCTCTATGACCCTTAAGTCAACAATTGCTCATGTTCTTGGAGGCCAGAAGTGAACCCAGAATTTGCTTTCCTGAACAGCTTATGGTGAGATGGTATGTCATTGAAGAGCTTTGAGCAAATTGCCCCTAAAACCACCACATTCATTTAAAATTGTGCCTCTGAAATGCAATAGCCACTAAAAGATTTGGGGCGCATTTTATAAGACAGATGGATGCCTGTAAGTTCATGCACAATCAGTAGCTTCTTTGTGGCCCTAGTAAATCCAATATTATATTGCTAAAATTCGTCAGCAAAATGGCCAAATTTTGGGCTCATGATTTTAGAATATTTAGAATGGAGGAAATTTATGGTTGAAATGGAAGTAATTTACCTTTCAGAGGCCTCCTGCCGAAGCTTAAGCATAGGCTTAAAATCAAATATTGTCTGACTTTTTGAGTGTCCTGGATTTTTGGTTGGGAGCAGTGGTGGCTTGCTACCGGTTTGCACTGGATTGGGTGAACCGATAGCAGCAATGGCGGGAGGCTCTACCCACTGCCCAGACAGGTCTGTGCATGCGCAGAAGCGTCCTGGGCACGAGCACGTGCACGCCATTGGTGAAATCCGAATTTTTTTACTACAGGTTCTGGTGTTTGGCTTGGAGGGTGTGGCTTGGTGGGCGTGGCTTGGTGGGCATGGCAGGGGAAGGATACTGCAAAATCCCCATTCCCTACCCACTCCTGGGGGAAAGATATTGCAAAATATTCATTCCCACCCCACTCTGGGGCCAGCCAGAGGTGGTATTTGCCAGTTCTCCGAACTACACAAAATTTGTGCTACCGGTTCTCCAGAACCTGTCAGAATCTATTGGATTTCACCCCTGGTGTGTGCCCACAACCGAATCAGTAGCAACGGGTTTTCTTTCTTTCTTTCTTTCTTTCTTTCTTTCTTTCTTTCTTTCTTTCTTTCTTTCTTTCTTTCTTTCTTTCTTTCTTTCTTTCTTTCTTTCTTTAAATTTTTATACCGCCCTTCTCCCGAAGGACTCAGGGCGGTGTATAGCCAAAGATAAAAACAATAAAATATACAAAGTTAAAATATCAATTTAAAAAACATATTCAATAATGGCCTAATTAAAACCGTCAATTGACCCAACCTAAAATAACCCATATAAAATTACAAAAAGTTAAAATTTAAAATTTAAAAATCAGGCCAGTCCAGCTTGGATGAATAAGTAAGTTTTTAATTCCCGGTGAAAGGTCCGAAGGTCAGATATTTGGCGCAAACCGGGGGGCAAGTTCGTTCCAGAGGGTAGGTGCTCCAACAGAGAAGGCCGCCCCTGGTTGGGAGGGCTATTTTCACCCTGGTAGTTATTCAAATGTTCATGTATCCTGTCCTTGTGAATTGTCTGCAGAGTAACAGCCTAGGTATATGTATTTAATTTATTTCTTAATTCCAGCAATCAACTTCAATCCGGACCCTTCAAATTGCGATCTCTGTAGTCTGTAAATCACATGTTAAAACATGTAAATCACATGTTTTCTCTGGTGAAATTTGGAAAATGTGTGGTTGATTCTATAATCTATGCTGTTCTCCTTCCACATTTTTGAGTGAATAAGTATAGTTGTTCTCTTCATGGCTTTTAGATTGGAAGGAACTAGTTCAGAATTGATGTATTGCTTCTTTCTGGCTCGAGAATTGATAATTCCTGCTCATCCACTTCATTCTTCATACTAGCATTTTAACCTGAAACACTGTTTTGGTGAACTGCCGAGCCCCCCTTTTCAAATGAAACCGCCAAATTTTGATGGTACCATGCCTCAAATTGGCAGTGGTATTGGTTTTTTTCGGGGGATAGAGGAGGAGAGATCACCATCCTTTTGTTTTAAGTCTGAAGGTAATTTTAGCACATCTAGAATCACACAGAAGCTCCAAAATAGTTGACCTAAATAAATAAAAAAAAAAAGCCACACGCAACAAACTACATTGCATTCAGTGGTGGGTTGCTACCGGTTCGCACCAGATCAGGTGAACTAGTAGCAGCGGCAGCAGGAGGCTCCGCCCACCCACCTGGACACTTCTGTGCATGCTCAGAAGCGCCCTTTGCGCGTGTACATGAGCAAACCGGTAACAATGGGATTTGGAACCTGCCCCTGATTGGCTATTTCTTGATATTGCCTTGCCTACTGGGGACTCCGGACCCCTCAAGAAAAGGAAATGCAGTTCTGGTTACTAAAGGATTTTCTACTTCTGCCCCAATAGTTTTTCTTATAAGCCTGCTGACATAAGAGCTCTTTAAAAGTAGAGGAAGTCAGCCAGGTAAAGTTGTCCTAGAGCAGACTTCCAAGCACAGCCCAGATAAAACAGGTGCCAGCAAGTTATCTGACATTTGCAGAAGTCAACATTTACTTGGCCTTTGACAAAGCTCAAGGAAATCCATCAGTTTTCTACCATGCTGTCAAAAAAAAAAATTAGATAGAAAAAGAAAACCATCAAGCAAATTCCAAGTTAAACTTTTTTTGTTTTTAAGCTTCACACATGCTGAGAAACTGATCTGAAATCCATATTAATTTGATTATTAAAGTGATGCAGAATTTAAAATGAATATTCAGTCAGTGGTAACTTGCCCTTGGGCTAACAATGACTGTCAAACATGATGGCCTTTGGGAGGATAAACTTAGCTCATATATTAATAACAGATGAACAGGTGATCAAACACCAGCAGAACAAAAAACACCCACTGTTATATAAGAAGAAAAAGCAAGACTCTGAATTCATCATCACAATCCAGCTATATTGATTTAAGTTTAGAAATTGCTTTCTGTTTGTGTTAATTAAATTCTTGGTCCCATTCAGATGAATACTTTCAAATAACGTTCTGCTTTCACTTCTTTACATTTTACAGTGTAGTTAAGGGAATATTTGTGAACATTTCATCTGATGGCTAACACAAACCTTATGGATGACACAACAATAGATCCATTTTTTAAAAATATATGCAAATACCCTTTAAATTCTTTTAAACTATAATATTTGCTAGAGTCTGCAAATATTTTTTTTTAAGGAAAGAACTGCAACAACTAAAAACAGAAGGCAGGCAAAAAATTAGTGGAGCCCATCCATGGACACCAATTAGCAGTTAAAAGACATGATGAAAACTCTTAATTGCACAACACACTGACAGATTTATCCTAACTTCGACTGGTCAACTATGAGCATCAATGATTAAGCTAAGGCCAGAAAACACTAGAGAATTTTTTTTTATTTGCATTTATATCCCACCCTTCTCCGAAGACTCAGGGGGGCTTACACTATGTTAAGCAATAGTCTTCATCCATTTGTATATTATATACAAAGTCAACTTATTGCCCCCAACAATCTGGGTCCTCATTTTACCTACCTTATAAAGGATGGAAGGCTGAGTCAACCTTGGGCCTGGTGGGATTAGAACCTGCAGTAATTGCAAGCAGCTGCTGTTAATAACAGACTGTCTTAGCAGTCTGAGCCACCAGAGGCCACCAGAATTTGTTGAAGCCTGGCATTCAGATCAATCAGCCATCAACAAGCACATAGAGAATAAACATCTATATGCCATTCAAAAAAGACAATTGAAAAGATAAAAATGAAACAAAAAGACTAAAACAGCTTTTTGCCAGCTATCTACACCCACATAAGCAGAGGTTGATACCAGGATTAATACCAGACCAACAAGCAATAAAAAAATATCCCAATCAAGGAACTATTAACTCAGGCAAAAAAATAATAATAATCAAACAACAGCCTAATCAAGGAACCACCAGGAACACTCCCACCAACTGACCGAGTTCATCACTTCTATATAAAGAGAGAACAAATCCTATTCCTTTCTAGCACTGATGGTGTTACATAGTTGGATACAAAAATGTCTGCAAGAAAACAACCAAGTTCAAGGAGCACTAAGAACTCTACAGAAGTTCTTTTCATGGATTCAGAGGATCCATTGATCCCAAATTCATATTTCAGGGGAGTCGACTACTGGCAATTCATTTCGAAAAGAATGAATCTTTAGCATAAATTTCTAAAAAATTTGAATAGACGTTGAAATAAGGGATGGAGCCTTTTGAGCATTGATAGCTGGTGTAACTAGTTGCAATGTTCTTCCTACCATGACAATCGAGGCAGGTACCCTTGTTTTTCCTAAGAAAGATTCATTTCATTCCCGTTAAATTTATTCAAGGTTGTATGTATTGTAAAATTCATAACCGGATAAGATAATATATGTTTCAAAATGCCATAAAAAAAACCCTTATCATTCAGTAAAGTACTGAAAATCACTGCTTTTCCAACCTCATGGTTGGAAGTGAAGCAATTCAGTATTCAGCAGCACACTCTTGGCAGACTGAGAGTGCTAATCTGGTCCTGGCTTTCTTCAAGGTGCTTGAAAGTATAATTTTTTTTTTAAGCCAAAGAGAGAAAAAGTTGCCATTTAGAGTTAAAGCATGTTCAGTAAATTGCACTTCTTTTAATACTGTTGAGTGTCATCTCTTGGAGTGTGTCAATGTCAAAAAAAAGAAAGAAAGAAAAAAAAGAAAAGAAAAGAAAAGAAAATAGTTCTCTCTGTGTTTCCAGTTGTGAACATTTGCTGATTACAGTGCAGTTATTTTCAAACTGAGTTCCTTGAAGAATTATTGGCACATTGCAAAACTTAATTTTAAATCTCCTAAGAGCTACAAGCATCAATTTCTCAGGTTAGCTAGACTAATGTAATAAAGCCTCTCCACACACAAGATGGTTGCTAGGTCATCCTGAAAAGAAAATGGGACTCTCTTGTTCAGGGAACAAGGTTTTCTGGAATGTTACCAACTTCGCATTCTCTTCAACTTCGTTCTTTACCCAGACCTGCCCTTTTTCATCATTAGTGGCTTTTCCCAAGGAGCTCCTGGCTCCCATTTATTTTATTTATTTTATTTATTTATTTTATTTATTTATTTATTTTATTTGTCGTAACAATATATACAAGGGGTTATGAGAAGAAACCACAGAGTCAGGTAATGCATTCCAAGCATATACAATTCTGTTACAGAAATCGTGTTTTCTACAATCTAAACTGGAGCGGTTGACATTGAGTTTAAATCTGTTGGTAGCTCTTGTGATATTGTTATTGAAACTGAAGAAGTCGTTGACAGGAAAGACATTACAACGGATGATTCTATGAGCTAAACCCAGGTCCTGTCGAAGGCGACGAAGTTCCAAGTTTTCTAGACCCAGGATATCAAGTCTGGTGGAATAAGGTATTTTATTGGTTTCGGAGGAGTGGAGAACTCTTCTCGTAAAATACCTTTGGACACGCTCAACTGTGTTGATATCAGATATATGGTATGGGTTCCAGACAGGAGAGCAGTAATCAAGAATTGGCCTAGAGCCATTTCATGGCTCTAAGGCAGCAACCTCTTGGACACAGGGACTAGTTCTGTGGAGAGAGTTTTTTCTGTGGACCAGGGGAGGCATTGTTTTGTGTGCTGCCTGCATCCTGTGGATGGGGCTTCACTTCTTTGTGGGGCCTGGTTTCTGGCATGTCATGGACTGATCCATGTCATGGACTGATCCATGGACTAAGGATTGGGGAACCCTGTTCTAAGGTGCTGCCCGCACCTTAACTTGAAATTTGTTATTAAGTGATAAATTTGTTAAGTGAGTTTTGTCCCATTTTATGACTTTTTACTCGCCACATTTGTTAAGGGAATCCCGGCAGTTCTTAAATTAGTAATAGTTGATAAGTATTAGTAATTATTAGTAACTATTAGTAATAGTTGAACAGTTGATAAGTGAACTTGGTTTCCCCATTGAGTTTGCTTGTCAGAAGGTAGCAAAAGGGAATCACATGATTCAGGGACATGGCAATAGTCATAAGTATGAGTCGGTTGTCAAGCATCCGAATGTAAATCATGTGGCCATGGGGATGCTGCAATGGTCATAAGTGTGAAAAATGATCATAACTCACTTTTTTAAG
The DNA here is from genome assembly GCF_028640845.1 of Ahaetulla prasina. Classification (NCBI taxonomy): domain Eukaryota; kingdom Metazoa; phylum Chordata; class Lepidosauria; order Squamata; family Colubridae; genus Ahaetulla; species Ahaetulla prasina. The sequence continues at coordinate 202,516,381 of NC_080540.1, read as the reverse complement.
TCACTTCATTCAATCACTAAATGAACCGTTGTAAGTTGAGGGCTACTTATATCAGGTAGCAAACTCACGGCCCACAGGCTGGATGCATCACGGGCTGGCCACGCCCCCACCCCCGGTTTAGCGAAGGGGGGGAAAAGTCCTGATATGTCACATGACGACAACGTGATGACATGAGTTTGACACCCCTGACCAGGAGTGATATGTTCCCGGTTCCAACCGGATCTCACGATTCGGTAGTGATGGGGGCGGGTAGTTCGGAGAATCGGTAGCAAAAATCCCTGCCCCCCCCCACCGCCCATCCTTGCTGTTCCCTTTCTCTGTCCCTGAAGCTCTCGGTGATGATATAGCTGCAAAGGGCCTTAAAATGACTGCCCCGGCACTTCAAAGGGCCACACTACAGCTGATCAGTACTGTAGGCTGCTAGTAGACAGGTGCCTCTATTTTTAAAGAAGGTAGACCGGAGCACTCCCAAAAAAAGGCAATTAGTAGACCGGTGCCTCTATTTTTAAAGAAGGAAGGCCGGTGTGCTCCCAAGTTTTGTATACTTTATTATTTTTTATTATTTATTATTATTGGCCATGCCTACTGGGTCACCTGACCACCAAGCCACCCCCATCAATTAAGCTACGCCCACAGAACTGGTAGGGAAAAATTTTAGATTTCACCCCTGCCCCTGACCTATATGACTGTAGCTAGTCAGATAATAAAAATCCTTCCTATTATATTGGCTGAATACAATGCAAAAACAGATCAACAAGATCTAACAAGGAGGTCAAACTTTATGAGAGGTTCTATTGATTATATTACTATTTAGCATGAATGTCAAGGACTCGTGACTAAGAAAAAAAATATTCATTTGTAACTTTTTGAATGGATATCATCCAAGCTTAGCACTGAATGATTTCTTTATCATTACATGAAATCAGCATCCCCTAACCTCCTCCTACATCTCAGATAGTTTACAGTGGGTGACAGTATTATTATTTGTTCTCATACTTTACATATTGCATCTTTACATCTCAGACAGTTTACACATGGTGGCCTTATATTCTCACACTTTATATATTGCTATATTCTTCAAGCAAAGTCTCATAGCAACTAACAATGAGGTCAAAAGACTAGTATTAAATTGAGTCCATGAAAAACATTACCATAAAATAAACATGGATGATGTGGGTGGTTAGCATCTATTATGTTAGCCTCAGTGGCTCAGTGGTAAGAGTGCAGTACTGCAGGCCACTTCTGCTGACTATCGGCTGCCTGCAATTTGGCAGTTCAAATCTCACCAGGCTCAAGGTTGACTCAGACTTCCAGCCTTCCGAGGTGGGTAAAATGAGGACCCAGATTGTTGGGGGCAATATGCTGACTCTGTAAAATCGCTTAGAGAGGGCCGTAAAGCACTATAAAGCAGTATATAAGTCTAAGTGCTATTGCTATCATCAAAGTCATGAAATGTAGACAAAAAGTTGGAATTGTGTCATGCAATGTCTTGTAAACAAGCAACCAATCCACTATGATATTGGTTGCAGAATTACAATTGCTGGATTAGAGATTACCAGTGGGAAGCCTCAGGGACTAAATATCCCTTTCTAATGAATACCAAATGACCTTTTTAGAGGACTGGAGGCTAAAACATATGAAGAACGGTTGCAGGAACTGGGTATGTCTAGTTTAATAAAAAGAAGGACTAGGGGAGACATGATAGCTGTGTTCCAATATCTCAGGGGTTGCCACAAAGAAGAGGGAGTCGGGCTGTTCTCCAAAGCACCTGAGGGTAGAACAAGAAGCAATGGGTGGAAACTGATCAAAGAAAGAAGCAACTTAGAACTAAGGAGAAATTTCCTGACAGTTAGAACAATTAATAAGTGGAACGACTTGCCTGCAGAAGTTGTGAATGCTCCAACACTGGAAATTTTTAAGAAAATGTTGGATAACCATCTGTCTGAGATAGTGTAGGGTTTCCTGCCTAGGCAGGGGGTTGGACTAGAAGGCCTCCAAGGTCCCTTCCAACTCTGTTGTTATGTTATGTTATATGTTATATATTCTAACTAGAAACAAGGAGAGGAAAGAAAAAAAATGCATTATTGCAGTAGGAGAATGAGGCTGTCATCTCCTGCCTTGTCATCCTCCTTTAAAGTAGCTCTCCATAAAACTGATGGGAGACCAATATCTAATGGGCCACCATAACCATTTATATCAGGTGTCAAACTCGCGGCCCACGGGCCGGATGCATCATGGGTTGGCCACGCCCACCCCAGTTTTAGCAAAGGGGGGAAAAGTCAAGAAATGTCACATGACAGCCGGGGTGCTATTCAGCAGGTTCTGACAGGTTTTGGAGAACCAATAGTGGAAATTTTGAGTAGTTCGGAAAACCGGCAAACACCACCTCTAGCTGGCCCCAGGAGTGGGGAGGGAATGGGGATTTTGCAGTATCCTTCCCCTGCCATCCCACCAAGCCATGCCCACAGAACCAGTAGTAAAAAAATTTGAATTCCACCACTGCATGATGGCAACGTGACGACATGAGTTTGACACCCCTGATTTATATCTTCATTGTTTTCTTTCAGAAAGTTTCCATCAGAAAGGAGGGAAAAGCCCACTGTAACAGCATCGCCAAAAAGGCATTATGGGCTGTAAACCTAATCTTGCGTAGCTTCTTCTCCGGTAAAATTACACTACTAACCAGAGCATACAAAACATCTGCTAGACCAATTCTTGAATACATCTTGTCTGTCTGGAACCCGCACTGCATATCGGACATTAATACAATTGAACGTGTCCAGAAATATTTCACAAGAAGAGTCCTCCACTCCTCCGCTCGCAACAAAATACCTTATGCCACCAGACTTGAAATTTTGGGCATAGAAAATTTAGAACTACGCCGACTTCGGTATGACCTAAGTGTAGCTCATAAAATCATCTGCTACAATGTCCTACCTGTCAATGACTACTTCAGCTTCAACCACAATAATACATGAGCACACAATAGATACAAACTTAAGCACCAAACTCGACTGCAGAAAATATGACTTCAGTAACAGAGTGGTTAATGTAACCACCTGACTCTGTGGTTTCATCCCCAAACTCCCAAAATGTTAACCTTAGACTGGCTACTGTTGACCTCACCCCATTCCTCAGAGGTCTGTAAGGGGCATACATAAGAGCACCAGCATGCCTACTGTCCCTGTCCTAATGTTCCCTTTAATTGTATTCATTTTATGTATTCAATTCATGCTTATACTTATATTACATACTCGACAAATAAATTAAATAATAAATAAAAATAAAAAAGGATAAGCAAAGATAATTTTTCACTTTAAACCTAATCTTCGTAGAGACTTTAGAGTTCTCTTAACCTGCTGCACTTTCCATTCCACAGACCTGCAGTAACTTCAGAACGAGGAAAGTGGGTAGAAGCGGGGAGAAAGCACAAGGTATAATCCTATCTTTCCATGTTTCCTCCATTCTGATGTTGCAGGAGGAGCACAGGATGAAGTGAGGTATTTTCTTTATTGAATTTCTGTCCTGCAACAAAGCAGCACATTGCCCAAGGCGAGCCTGCTGTGCAGTGGTGTGCACACGGGGGAAAAAAACAACTTGATCTTAAAGAGACAGAGATAGAGTGGAACCAAATGACAGCCCAGATCCTTCCAAGTCAAAACCACTGACCACTGTGTAAAATTGTCACAATCGCTATCGGTAAAATTGAGGTGGCGCATAGTATTCCAGCTGTTTGCTTCAAAGCAGACTAATCTCTGTCCTAATGAGTCTTTTCTTGCCCGGCTTCTGCAAGATGCAGAAAAGAAGTTGCAGTACGCAAAAGCGAAGGTTCTGTTTAAAATAGCACAAGACGACAAAACACAATCCTTGGATAATAATGGATTTTTTTAAAAAAAAAAACCTTCTTAGATATAGAACGCGAGGCTTATCTGTTTCCAATTGTCCAACAGACAGAGGAGATTGAATCAATAGAGTGTCTCAGATGAACCCTGAGATCTTACACTTAGAAGCAATTACCAACCAAGTCTATCTTCCTTATAAAAAATGTATGGCCCATATTAGGGATTCATTTGGAGCTGAACAAAACTCCCAGATTCCATGTAGTATCCTCAAGGGTGTTCGATTATGCATCTGTTAAAACTAAACCTAACCGCAAAATGCAACTGAGGAAAGGAAAAACAAATGCTATGCAATGTAAAAGATAAAGACAGTGACCTTCTTTTCTTTCCAATCACGAATATGGATGTATTTACAACAGTATCAAAGGAAGGAAGCTAGCTAATGAATGTACGCTGGCAAAGAAAATAAATTCAAAATGGAAGTTTAAAAATAAACTATAAGAACGTTGAAAACATTCAGAGGGTCTCCAGGGTATGTAAGGCACTGACTTATCAAAACTCAACTTTATGCTAATAAAGTTAACAATGTCTAAACAATGTCTAAAATTTACACGGTGGGTAAAATGTGTTTTACTCATGGAACGTAAAGGAGGTTGGTGTGTGGATGATAATACTGAGCAAGACCAAAAAGAAGGTGGCATATCTCCAAAAAATTGAAGGGGTTTCTTCATTTTCTAGAGCAGCAAACCAAAATAGTAGAGAAG